>NW_022990145.1:502500-715000 GCF_902827175.1 Gymnodraco acuticeps
GCATGGTTCGAGAAGGACAAACCAATCAACGTAACACTGTAATATTACAGATCAACAACACAGATACCATTCTCATTATTCATTTTATATACATTTTATTACATTTTATTTATATAATTAAATCGATTTTTTGTTTGTTTTATCTGAGTGTTCCAGGGTATTCTCTGAATACCTTGAAGGCCCTGACGGTTCGCCACTGGTGTGTGTGTGTGTGTGTGTGTGTGTGTGTGTGTGTGTGTGTGTGTGTGTGTGTGTGTGTGTGTGTGTGTGTGTGTGTGTGTGTGTGTGTGTGTGTGTGTGTGTGTGTGTGTGTGTGTGTGTGTGTGTGTGTGAATGAATGGCTGGCTATAAGAGAAGCTGAGAGATGAGCAGACTGAGTTTGGGTCGATGCAGCAGCAGAAGAAAGATTGGCATTGACTTTTGTGCCGTGCTGACGCTCGTCTCCTATTGGCCATCTTTCCTCTCATCTAGATCAACTCATCTGAGCATCGATCGTCTCGGCCCGCTGCACGAAGCTTTAGCAAAGCACATTTAAGAGCCAGCTTTATTGTTTACGTCCCTGTAACAGTGTTGATCCAACCGGCCCCAGTGGGCAGCGCTGCGTCACATGATGGTGCAACGTGATGTGGAGCCTCTCATTTTAATATGTGGACATGTTGTCAGAGGACTGATGCCTCTCTGATCAGTAGAGAGCTGTTGTCATGAATGTGAGGGTGGCGTGTTTGCCATTTAAAAGTCTTTTTGACTGAGTTACACAGAAACAGCGTTATTAACGACTTCCTCTCTTCCCCTAAAAGACCCTCATTATTACCTCTCCTTCAGTTGAGAGCGAAAGGTCAGTCCTGGACCTGCAGGATACATCTGGGCAGTGGAGTGAATTAACTGAGCATTACTGCCGTTGAGATGCCCTTGAGCAAGGCAATTAACCTGCAGCTGCTCCGGAGGAACAGACGGGGCTGCAGCCTCAACATGTGGATGTGTGATTAAGAGTGAACACACTGAGTATGTTGGCCCCCCCACCTCCCTGTTGCAGTTTGAATTCAGATGTTCCATAAAGCTCACAGTGACCTGGATTATAGAACATTCTGACACCGTTAACAGAAACTGAGGATGCAACATTGAGATGCAGTTTTTTATGGAAAATATAATTTAAAGTTAACTTTTTGTATGGTGTGTCATTCAACCATTACTTTCATTTGATATTTCTATTTATGCATTTATAAACCTTTTTATAGGGCATTTGCGATGTGTCCTCTTGCTGAGGACAGGTTACATCAAATGCCATAACTTGCGAGAGTGCTGATATATTTTGAACTTTCATTCATCAGAACTAGAATCAGTATTCCTATATCAGTCCCTCAGCGGGGCGATGTAGTGTTGCAGCAGAAGTGGCATCGCAGGTCAAAAAGAACTCACTCACTCTCTCTCCACACATGCACATGCCACACACCTACCCCCCCTCTTCTCTCTCTTAAAGGGATAGGCTTCCCTAGTCTGCACTATCCTACAATTATAAACAGAATAACATCGGCAATCGGCATCGGCAAAATTGTGACTCTAAACATCGCCATCATTATTGGCTGAAAAATGTGACATCGGTGCATCTCTAGTATTGAGACTCAACATGTTGCACAGTAGTAGCTGTGTGGGCCCAAGTTATCCATGTATTGCATAAAGTTGTATGTATTCAAATAGTTTCATACATTCATAGTCATTGGGATTAATGTTGATTAATACGAGTGGACAGGGCGGTGATGGTGAGCGAGAGAAACCATCTCCTTTCTCTTTCCTTTTTTTATTAGAATTCCAGCCTTGGTAAAGAAGTTATATTTTCACTGTTATCCACGTTTATAAAGCCCAGATGAACCCGATAAGAGCTCAGGGGCAGAGTATGCGCTTATAGCAGTCCGCTGTACAGAAACTGTAGTTTGCCCACAGCAGCAGATCCGTGACACCCTCTGCTGCATCATTATCACATCACACAGTGGGAGTGCAGTCAGATTCTCTTAGCACTGCGGCCGTCTGTCACCTAGTCCTGATGAATCCTCCTTCACGTCTTTCCTTAACCCCATGACGTTTTCACTGAGGTTGAGGAATAGTGGTTTGGAGAACCATGGGTCCTGTTTTTTTTTTACTATTCGACCGTAGCCATGGTCTTCCTCCACTGCTAGCTACACAGACTACAGTTATGTCAAAAGAGAAAGTCACGAGGAGCAGCTGCTGAATAAAAGGCCTTCTCTCTCTGAAAAGCTATTTTTCAGAGTAGATGCAAATGAAAAGTATATACCCTAACCTGCTAGTACGGATGGTATCAAATGGAAAATTATGTCAATGATTAGCCTGGCCAGGTTTTGTCTTGGTAGCACTTATTTTAAATATGTATGTGGCTTTTTACTTAATAGAGGAGTTGTCGATATCTATGTTCATTTTGTTCATTTACATTTTTTGCCTTCTTAAAATGGTGGTTTGATCAATGTGTTGGTACAGCGGCAGTGGTGTGGGCATTGGACGTGGGGGGGGTACGCCGCACCCCCACTTATTTGAAGCATGATTTTTTTTAATAGTCTAATAAATATAAAGTCATTGCCAGTGTTATCAGTTGCAAGTGTGTATTTGTTGTAATAATGACGAAAACATAATAGGCAGATTTCACAGTAATTATAATAAAAACGTAGTTCAAGCATTTATGCAACTTGATTTGAAGCGTGTGTGTGTGAGGGGCAGCACCGTGTGTGTGTGTGTGTGTAGGGTGACCAGGTGTCGCTCACTGTGCTGTCTGCACACACAGACAGCATTTTTATTATTTGTCCCGCGTCCCACAAATTGAGACTATGTCCCGCATTTGAGTGACAGACAGTCGCGCAGAAAGGCCGGATCGGTTCGCTCACTTCGCTGACAGCTGGCACCGCCCTTTATTATTATATTGTTTAAACGGCATGATGTAAGTTGCGCTGACAGGCGACACAGAGGTCCACGCACAGTGACCCCCCCCCCCCCGTTGACAGTTCACGAGCGCGTGCATAGTGTCTCCCCCTCGTCCACCACCCCGTCCACCCAGTAAAAAAATCCCCACTACACCACTGTAGGTGCAGGAGTAACTGTTTACCTTGTGTACAGGTAATCTAGGCTGTTAACTGTCTCATCAGTTTGTTGACTTGAATAGGATGCAGAGACTTTGCCATTTTGCAATAGTTTAAATCTGTGTATGCGCTAGTGAGCACGCTCATGAACTGTTCGCTGTTCACTGTATGCCTCGCAGCAGGGTTACTGTGCAGAGCGCATAAAGCAGACCCTTCACGCCATAGCGAGGGGTAGAGCGAGGGATCGCCCTACCTTGAGAACCCTGTTGGGGTTCCACAAGGTTCCATTCTTGGACAGTTACTGTTTTCTCTGTACATTAATGACTTGCCTAATGTGGGTCCTGAGTTGAATGTGCAAATGTATGCCGATGATGCGGTCATCTTTGTACACGGGAAAAACACTGAACACTGAACACTGAATCTCATCTTGTCTATCGAATGCTTTGGACAAGGTTCAACACTGGCTGAACAACATTTGCTTAAGAGTTCAACGTAAAAAAAACAGTATGCATGATGTTCAGTAAACGACCAGTCAAAATCGAAGGATCCAATGTGTTTTTAAACGGAACAGAAATAGAACTAGTCCCCCACTTCAAGTATCTTGGAGTCATAATGGACTCGAACTTGACTTTTAAGAAACATATCAAGAAAGTATCCAATACTATTAAATGCAACAAATTAGACCTTTCTTAAGTGTCAATGGTGCAAAGTCATACCTCCACTGTATGATTCTATCCCACATTGAATACTGTTTGACAAACTGGTCGTTTGCTTGTGCCACAAACCTGAAACCCATAGAACAGCTGTACAAGAGAGCTATCAAGGTGTTTGACAGAAAGCCAAATTCATACCACCACTGTACCATCCTTGAGAAACACAATTTCTTGAGTTTTGACCATTTTAAGTCTTTTATAAGTATGTGTTTTATTTATAAATGTTTACATGGACTGCCCCCCCCCCCCCCCCCCCCCTTAGGGGAACTCATCCACAGAAAACACACTGTACGCTGCACTAGGTCAGAAACCAGAGGAGACTGTGAAGTCCTCCGCAGACGGACCACTTTTGGACAAAATGTCCTCTCCATTAAAGGCAGCTCATTTTGGAATAGCCTCCCAACTGAGACACGGGATTGTCCCACTCTCAATAGCTTCAAAGGTCAACTCAAAGAATGGTTGAGAAACAACCAGATGTGCAATCACCACTAAATGCACTTTAACACAGGGGTATCTCCTCTTGCACTTTATATATCGTAGCTGCTATATTGTATTACCATGTCATAAATACTTGTGTATGCTGCTCTTGCTCTTTTGCACCTTTTGCATATCATGTATTTTGTTTTGGCTATGTTTGTAAAATGTAAACTTCTTAAATGTTTTATGTGAGGGTGCGGATGGAAATTAGCTCAAAGCTAAATTTGGCACTGTTACGCTTGACACATTTGAATGTTTTAAGTGTTCATTACTGTGCATTGTCCCAGCCAAATAAACGATTAAATAAATATGCTTTGTAAAGCTTTCTAGAGTATGCAAAAGAAGAAGCAGCTGAAGTTAAGATTCATCAAGTATCAGATCATCTTTACATCTCCAATACGTGCTTATCACATTCTGGGTTGGAGGGGAAGAACTAGCTGTGAGATGTTTTAAGATTAAGCCAAAAAAAGCAAAATGTACGGCATTTGGACATTAGCTTTAGCATTTACAGTGTAAAGAACTCAACTGTATCGTGTAGCTGCTGCCTGATCCATGGAATTGATCAGGGGCGTCGCCTGGACCCGAAAACATTCTGGGCTTAGCCCACAGTGGCAGCGGCCGCGGCGCTACAGTGGAATTTTCTACTGCAACACTCCCCACACGCAAACACACAGTACAGACTGTTGCAATGAAGGCTCGATAATCAGCTCACGGCATATAGGCAGGGGTAAAGTGCTATTTTGTATGAGTAGGGAGCGAACCTCACCTCCTCTAGGGGGGTCCGGGGGCATGCTCCCTCTGGAATTTTTTTTTTAAATATTGAAGTTGAAAGCATCAATCTGGTGCACTTTGAGAGCAACATGAAGAGATCTATGGATACATCTCTCAGCACCCAGATGAAACACAACTGTAAACAGATGTTCTTTTTCTTTATGGATATTTTACAAATCACTCCCCTTTCAAACTGTATTCTTGTTTTACTGCCATATAGTATTTAATAACTGTTTTTCCTTTATTCTCTTATTTGTTTTATAACTATAATGATCATATGAAGGTGTGCCGCGGAAATAATCTTTTGAATAATTTGTGACCAAACCGTTTGAGACGGAAAGTTAACTATCTAAACCAGGGATGGGCAACTTTGATGGTGGTGGGGGCCACATCATTTATGTACTGGCCACCAGGGGGCCGCAGATTCACTTGGAACACACACACACAACAATTCCATGTCTTGTATGTAATTATTAACAAATATACTAAGTCTGACATCTTCATTGACATTTTACAATCTTTCAGGGAACATCCTCTAATAAGCTCAATAAACAAATATCACTTCGCAGAAATGTTATTTCATTTTTACAAGTGGCATGTTTGTATTGAACAGGTTATTAAACAGTGGAATAAAGCTATTTTAAACTATTGGAAAGCACGGAAAATGTGTGTGTATTGAGATTAACCATTAGATGACAAACACATGAAGTCATGAACACTAACCCAGACATTAGTTGTCTAACTTGAACCTAAAACACTTGTAGCCTGTCTCTGCATTCCCCTTATTCCACAATAGGGGAATGTCAACACAGACACCTGTCAGCCCGCACTCTGCTGTTCCTCAGCACCACCCCCCCTCCCTCCCGCTGAAATTATGAATGAAAAGCGTAGTAATCATAGATAACACGGCAGGGTCCGTGACAGTTTGTTTTAATCTGATTTCAAATAAACAAAGTCTTGGTTTTAAGAATATTAAACTTGTTTCCCCAAATTCAGATGATAAAAACAACTTTTAAGCTTGTAACGGCACAATTACAAGCGGCAACTTAACGTCACAGCAGGCATAACGACAGCCGGTGTTTCTTGTGAGGGTTTCCCCGGGAAACAAACACAATACACACAAATGCGTCACAGATTATTTTGCGGTATTTGAAATCATGTGCGCAGCTCGCGACGTAACTAGGAGTCTAGTGGACGGTATCAGTACTACAAGTAACAATTTTTTTTTTTTTTTAAATTAATTACGTTGTTTATAAATTAATCTGAGGGCCGCAAAAAGAGGAGGTGGGGGGCCGCACACTCAGAGTCCTTTAGTTCCTTATTTCCGTTAGTGCAGCTAGCTAACCAGATGCTAACAACACAGTCCCTGCTGGCATCTCTCTCTCTCTAGATAGACGATGGGAGAGAGGAGAGATACGAGAGAGAAGAGAAGAGAGACGAGAACGAGATAGCGACGGAGAGAGAGCGTCCTCCAGCGACTAGTAGATCAGAGTATACTAGCTACTCTCTCGCTCTCGATCTCTCTATTCTCTCTATTCTCTCTCTCTCTCTCTTCTTCTCTCTCTCTCCTCTCTCTCTCTCTCTCTCTCTCTCTCACTAAATGCGCGTATTGGCCACACACACCACAGGAGCCGAGCTTTGAATGCCAAAAGCACACGTTTTATTTCCATGCAACTCTCTATTGGTCTGGTGTCTTGCCTCTGTTCATCAATTGAACAGGGAAATTAACAGTCTTGCCGTCCTCTCTAACGTCATGATGAGGTTCACGTAAAGCACGGTTAATATATTATATTATTGAGGGAGAATTGTCCGGGGCTAAAGAAAAAACATTCAGGCCCAGGCCAGGCGACGCCACTGGTATTGAGTGTGGCTTTGCGGCTGAGATGATGCTGTCTGGGAAGTCTTTGGGGAGTGTGTGTGCTCACCTCTGAGGAGAAGGAAGCAGCAGTTTCACGGCTCAGTAACCAGGCTGACACTGCTTCCAAACACTCAATCTGACAAACAAAAACAAACCTCATACCACAAAGAAGCCCCCGGGCCCTCTGGCCTTTCGCCATCTGTATTGCCTTTCTCATTAGACATCTTAATCATCATGAGGCGTTAATGACTGAAAGTCATCACTTGCCTATTAATTCTTCACAAGTCTAAATCAAAGCTGCAGAAACAAACGTTTATTCCCCTCCCCATAAATAAGAAGGATATCGATCCCACTGGTAACAACATGATCCTCCCCCGCAATGAATGAGCAACACAGCGGAGTGTCATTGATGATGGGAGAAGTAGATGTATAAACACCTGAAAAGCCTTTTGTATAGTTTTACTTATTACTTATAAATCTTAATAACCATGATATCCTTTGATTTACTGGTTTACGTCTGTCCTCTTCTTGTGAACACATCTCCAAACCATCTGGAAGGTTTCTTTTGTTTTAGTTTTTTTGTTTAGGGTCACCGTGACCTTTCAATCTGTCCCATTCTCGGAACGCCTTGAGGGAAATGTCTTCAAATTTGGCATAAACCCCCCGATTAGACTCCAGGTTGAACTGATTACGATTTAATGGTCAAAGGTCAAGGGCAATGTCAACAAAAAAAACATTGTAGGCCATAGCTAAGAAATAACATGCTAATTAGATGTTTTCACACAATTGTCTTAAAGGATAAAATGATGAAGTGTTGACCTTTTGGTAGAACATTGATGTATTCTGCAACTTGAACGGTTTGTGAATGTTTATAAGCATGAAGTCCAGCTGTTGTTTGAGCCTGTTTTATTCTATCCAAATGATCCCATTTTCACCTGGTTTTGGAATCATAATCAGCTTTATCAGCTAAGTGTGTATATGAGGAGTTTGATGTTGGTTTCATTGCCCTTAATCTGGTACACAGACTATTATTAATGAATACATTATCATGTATAGTTTCATAGGTAACTGGATATATTAGTGTTATAGGGCTATTGAAATTATGATTGATTTAACTGCTCATCATCACAATGAAAGCCTGAAGAAAGAAACTGTGTATAATATCAATACTATATCTATAGATCCTATCTGGATGATGAGAAAGATGTTAATGCAAGTGTAAATGCACGCAGAATGCAGATCAGCCTCAGTGGAAATGATACCTGTACATACACTGAACAAAAATATAAACGCAACACTTTGGTTTTTGCTCCCATTTTTCATGAGATGAACTCAAAGATCTAAAACATTTTCTATATACACAAAATAACCATTTCTCTCAAATATTGTTCACAAATCTGAAAGAATCTGTGATAGTGAGCACTTCTCCTTTGCCGAGATAATCCATCCCACCTCACAGGTGTGGCATATCAAGATGCTAATTAGACAGCATGATTATTGCACAGGTGTGCCTTAGGCTGGCCACAATAAAAGGCCACTCTGAAACGTGCATTTTTGCTTTATTGGGGGGGTCTGGGGGGGTCCGAAAACCAGTCAGTATTTGGTGTGAGGGTTAGGGTTAGGGTTAGGGTAATGTTGTGAATGGAGTGGCCTGTGTTCGTCGTCCATAACATACGCCTGCCCATACCATAACCCCACCAACACCATGGGCCACTCGATTCACAACATTACCCTAACCCTAACCCTACCCCTACCCCTCACACCAGATACTGACTGGTTTTCAGACCCCCCCAGACCCCCCCCAATAAAGCAAAACTGCACGTTTCAGAGTGGCCTTTTATTGTGGCCAGCCTAAGGCACACCTGTGCAATAATCATGCTGTCTAATCAGCATCTTGATATGCCACACCTGTGAGGTGGGATGGATTATCTCGGCAAAGGAGAAGTGCTCACTATCACAGATTTTTTCAGATTTGTGAACAATATTTGAGAGAAATGGTTATTTTGTGTATATAGAACATGTTTTAGATCTTTGAGTTCATCTCATGAAAAATGGGAGCAAAAACAAAAGTGTTGCGTTTATATTTTTGTTCAGTGTAAATAAGAATTGCATTTGCCTGTTGAAAGATTGTAAAGAAAATAAATGGTCCCTGACTAGGTTTAGATTCTGGCCATAATTTCTACCAATCAGGTTGGCATTAGAGTTGGATAGGGTCACAATGTCGGATTAACCCGATAAATGATCTGGCTGTTGGTCGACATTTGGCTGGATTTCAGTTTCCCAACATGGCTGCTCCATGGTTCAGTTTCCCAACATGGCTGCTCCATGGTTCAGTTTCCCAACATGGCTGCTCCATGGTTCAGTTTCCCAACATGGCTGCTCCATGGTTCAGTTTCCCAACATGGCTTCTCCATGGTTCAGTTTCCCAACATGGCTGCTCCATGGGGAAAGTGAGTTGTCACCAGGACTGGTGAACAATCAAACCCCCCCCCCCACCCCCCCCCTGCGCTGCTTTAATGAGTCGCTTTAAAACAGAATGAATTCCAGGGACCAAACCTCTGCTCTGTGCTGTATCTCTAACATTATATTTGTATTTTGTTCATTCTTCACAAGATGTCAATACAGGCAGTGTCTGATTCTCCCTTCCTTTCTTCTCTTTGCAGCTTTCAAGAAAGAGGACAGCGGCTTTGATGAGGTAGGAGGAAACAAGTGATTTCAGGGAGCTGTTACAGTCTGAGTGGCCCACTTTCAGGCTGCGGAGTGTTGCACGCTGCATTTGATCACTGAATCACTAACATTATTCATCAAGGTCTCGTTGGCCAAATATTTTCAGGACTGCATTGCAGTTGAATGAATGTTTTGAAGTAACTCCGTACATATGGTGTGTAATATATTCATGTGTGGAGCGTGGTGGATTCCCTCTCATCTCAGAGGCGTCCCTCAAGGTCAGGCGCCAGCACTGGGCTGCTCTGGTCTGTCAAATGAGACTCCACCAAATGCACCAAACACATTCTCTGTCTAGGCTTTAACATTTAAAAAGTGTGCTCAAACAACAGAAAGGGGTAAGTCCATAATCAGTGAACTAATGATGAGGGACAGCTGCATGTTCACAGTGTGAGAGCTGAAGTGTGTGCATGTCTTTATATCCTCCTCATCGAGTTGTGTTCTGTTTCTCGAGCACTGCACGATGCATTAGGATGCACACATTCCCCCACTCGCCTGACCCAAGCTCGCTGTACAATTTCAATGAAATGTAAATGAATAAGATGCCAGGCATATTAAGGTCAGTGCAATATATAAAATACACTGTACACATATGTTTGAAGTGTGAAACCGTTTTACTCCGCACTGAAAAAACTGAAACGTTTAATTAAATGTTTATGTCAACACATTCCACATAACTGTATTAGGTTAGTTGTTTTATTTCAACTTAATATTATTGCTTTCAATTAACATGATACAGTTGCGTGAAATATAATATTCTGCTCATTATGACTAGAACAAGGCTAAAAAAAAGAATCATGCAGGCTAGCTAAAGTGACTTGGTTTAATCACCACATCTCATTGGTGTTGTTTGTCTGCTTTGGATGGAAATAAAAGGCAACAACACACAATGTTAACTAAAACAAAAAGTGACAGGACACAGTGGGTTCCCTGCTGCTCACACAGAACCCCCTCTCTGGGCTTCCTCTCCTTTCTAACATTCTTTTTATTTTATGGTGGGGTTTATACTACTGTACCAGAGTGTCACATTTGCCCTAATCTTTTGAATACTGAAGGGAAAATATGAAGGACGTCCGTCATTTTGAAGGAATGACACTGACTGAAGGCTATAATGCAACTGTTGGATACATTCAAAGCATACCTTGATAACCACACATGAGCTAAACACATAAAGCAGTCATGCGATTTCAGTTGGAATGATCTCCACGGGGGCTTACTTACTTTTTGTTACCACTACTTTTGTGTTGGCCGACCCTGGTTTCTTAAAGCAGCACTGTTGCCACATGTTGTCCCACATCATCCTATCCCAGAACAGTTTGTAATTCCTCCTGTATGAATGTTACTGTCCCCGGAACACTGTTTTTATTTGCTACCCTGTATGAGGTATTGATTTCCCTTCTCTGCTCCCTCAGTGGGCTGTTGTTGGTGTCTGGTTGATGCGGCAGTCAATAGGTCTGAGGATACTGAGGTGGGATGTTAAATCGACTGGGGAATCATGCTTGGTTGCACTTTTGAGTTAAAGTAACAGTGAGTGAACCTACTGCAGGTAAAGCTGTGTCCTTAAACACCATATGGTTTCCAGGCTTCTGGAACATTTCCAGCATCCCATAATGAGTGATCAGACACCAGGATGTGTGTTGATGTGGCGGACATGTTGCTGCTGCGGTTGGTTGGTAGATTGATTTATATGTGATAGTCCTGCTGCTGAGATCTGATAAGCACACTGAATAGACATTTTTCTTCACATCATCACTAGTCGGAGATGATCACCACTTTCTTTATGTCATTACATCTTTCCAGCAGAAGCAATACAGCTCAACAGCACCACAGGCACATCCTCCAAAATGATGACACATTTGAATCAAAGCCTCCCTAAACAGTTTTTACACAAACTGAACTATAACCTTTCCTGAAGTTTATGTTGCCATAATTAAGGTATTGAATATTGCTCAATGCCATACGTAAGTGTTGTTTTTGTATCTTTACCAAATTTCAGATGTTCTGTCGATTTTTACATCAATTTGTTTTTTAAAGAAAATCAAACATATTTGTATTAATCCCTTTTGGGAAATGTTATATTTAACTCATATTTGTTAACATAGGTAAAGATGCACACATGAACTCATGCACAAACAGGACCTTTACACATGCATTAGAGCAGAGGCGTCTGAGCGAAGCAGCTGCCAGTGTTCCGGCTCCAGAGAGCAGTGGGGGTTCGGTTCCTTGCTCAAGGGCACCTTGGCAGTGCCCAGGAGGTGAACTGGCACCTCTCCAGGTACCATTCCACGCTATTTGGTCCGATCAGGACTTGAACTGGCGAACCTTCGGTTCCCAAGCCAAGTCCCTACAGACTGAGCTACTGCCGCCCCTGACAGAGATATAAAACATGTATTTTTTTACAAATGATTCACGATCTTAGTAAAATAAGGTGCAGATATGAAAAGTTGTGGTTTAGACGATCGTAAGATGTTTTACGCCATAATTATAGACTAAAGACCACCGTCTGATTTTCCTAACTTTGAGATCTGTTGTTATTTTAGCTCCAGGAAAACTAAGAAGGCTACATTCTCATTCCAAGTTATTGTTAGCTTTTACAGCAGAGCAACAGGAGGCATCCTGCCTCTCATGGTGGGTTCAGGGACCAGGACAGGGAGGCTCGGAAGAGGGCCCATGTCCTCAGAATCAGTAAGATCAGTGAGGAGAGGTCCACAGAGCCCAGTGGATATTATAGGACAAAACTCCCCAAAGCAGCCCTGCTGCACTCTGGGAAGAGATCCAGTAGTACCTCCAGACTGCAGAGCAGCTTCTCCTCAGGATGTTAGACTCCTCCTCTCATTCTCCACATTCCACCATTAAAAAAATAGTTATTTTTCTTGTGTGGCCTAAAGGCACAGCATCTTGCATTTCATTGTGCAACCCTATGCTGTACAATAAGAATAAATGAGCGTTGTTAACTAGAAGAGAACCCAAAGCCCTCATACTGCAGCCTCAGCTGTACTGTGGTGCTGTGATGTAGATGGAAATAAGGAAGCTACGCTGCAAGATTTTCCCATTGAGAGGACTTTGGGAAATCTTTATTTTTGTTGGCAGAGGGACATGAAAGCTCATATATCATGGACGTCACACATGTTTGGCAACAGGGCTGTTTGTCAAGTCCTGGGATTATTTGGATAAGAAGACAAGATATGTTCTTGTCCAGAGGGGGACTTTGTGGTGAAACAACGTGAAGCAGACCATTTCTAGAAGTCACTGCCATGGGAATTAGCTCGGACCATTGGCTATAAATGGACCTTGCTGCTCAGGAAGAATGTAAAGAATCTGGGAAGGAAAAAGAGAGTCCTTCCTGTCCAGCAACATGTTAGCAAGAAACTGAAAGTTGCCTTAAACTACAGTATGTGAACATGTAGGCTTTTTGAGAGAGGTGTTCTGTCTGTTGAACTGATGATAATGAATCATGGTGAACAGCAAACTATGTGTCTGTTTAAACCATCTGATGGCTGGTCGGGCACAGAGGGCTGAGCCTGCATTCAGGCAGCAGGAGAGCAGAGTCTCTGATTGCTTTTCTCTTATAGGTCTGATGTCTCAACATTCAAAATATGCAGGAAAAACCACATTACATTTGATGAAATAGAAAGCTAACAAGTCGTCCAATCCAAAGCGCCCCTTTCCTCATTATTTTTCCAAGGCTTTAAAAATGCATCGTAAAAAGAGACCTTATATGAGCATATTCTGACCAGAAACCCCTATTGTATGAAGGGGTTTTCGAGCCATTAAGGGAGGGGGGGATCCAAGATTTATGTTTGCAAGTTTCTAGTTAAATGTACAAGAGCAAAGAGACCATCCTTCTCTTAAACTCACTAATTTTAGAATAATCTGATAAAGATGAATTGTATCAATGTGTAGGACCACTGGTTAAGGGTATAAAGGGGTAATCTGTAGAATATACTTATTTGCTTTACAGTAGATACCAACCTCAGTCCAGTGAGCCGGAACCGGCGTCGTTAGCCTAGCTTAGCATACAGACTGATTGTGGAAACAGCTAGTTTGGTTCTAAAGTATGAAAAGAAGCGTCTTACCAACACCTTTTAAAACTCACTAATTACCATGTTGTATCTTGTTTGTTTGATTTGTAGACCAATGCACATGTCCAAAGATCAATTTGTGGATTGATGCCTGGCCCTCACAGTGGCAATTTCAGAAATCTCTCGTCCTGTGTTGATACACAAAGGCTGAAAGATTTTCTTTTCCATCTCCTCTCTGTCTGCTTCTGTCTCTAATGGAAACAGAAACTGAAACGTGACTAATCTGAATCTGTGGTAAAAGTGCTGCACTCGACAGAAAGAGCATGAACAGGGTTTGTTTATTGAGGATGTGCGCATCTGCTTTGTGTGCGTGTGTGTGTGTGATTTTACTGTCATGAAACAATTTGCCATCCCAGACATTGACTATAAAAATTAACATAAAGTGTCAGCTTTGGTTTTTAAGTTTTTGATTGTTTGACAGACGTTGTGATTCCTGCTGGCGTAATGATTTTCTCATTAGCATCTGGTGCTTTGTCTCATTGTAGGACCCTTTATCTCTCTCCATTCTGTCTTTGTCAGACTCAAACAGTATTGTCTTTTTTCTCCAATGGAGCTGAATAATCCCTTGTGTTGAGTGATCAACAATTAATGCAACCAATGTGTTTCTCAATTACTGGAGACCCTCAGAGATTCTATTAAAAGCAAAACGCTGTCATTATTATCAGCTAGCGTAAATCACTGGGGTTTTCAAAAAGAAAGTCTGTACTTTAATTTCATGATTCTTGCTGCTGTTACCATAGCATAGTTCTACCTCCTTACATTAGTAATAATATTAATAATAAGGTATTATACTACTTTACAGTATATTCCTATGTATATATTGTTTTTATTGATATCATGATATCTTGAAAATATTAAAGGAAAACTATGATTTGTTAAAATTGGTTTATGTTTTAGCTGTTGCCCTCTGTTGGTTAGCTGAATGATAACATGATACCTGTTGAGATCTGCATACAGGGTAACATGGACATCAGAAGAGAAAGACAGATCAGAACTAAGACAGTCATACAGCCTTTGGATTTGTCAGGTTAGCTTCTTTATCCTGTTGAACCCCATCCCCCCCACCACTGGGGGGAAAACGCGTCATCTGCAGGAAACAGCGTCTGAGGGCTTCTTAATATTTAATAAACTATGAATGTTTTATATCCATGTAACCGGAAGAAACTCGGCTAACTGATCTTTTTTTTTTTAATTCCACAAAGCTAGCGCTGAGCCTCTGAATTAGCCACAAGCGAAAAAATGCAAACGCATTACTGCACAGAAACTCATAACACCCTTATTACTTATCGTAGCTGCACATCCAACATATCGACTAGCATCGTGATAAGACACATAATCGATACAGTAGGTACCTACACTATCACTCCATGATAAGAACTCGCGACTTTATAAACAGAAACAGACATCAAAACACGTGGCGCTAGGTAGCTAAAACGGCAAAATGGCTTACAGTACCTTTGTCGTTGTCTGGTCAAAAGTGGTCTTAAATGGCATTAAAACGATAAAAACGCTGGTGAAGGATAATCCATAGGTTAATCCAATGTGTCTGTGTCCCTTTGAAATTATTTCTGATCATCCATAAGCAATAAACCTAGTTTTCCGTTTTCAGATGTCAGAGCGAGAGATAGGCTCGCTCTGGCCAAAACTGCATGCGTGAAGCCCCCACTTTTTTTTGTTAACGTTGGTGTGTATGTGGAAATTCCCCTTCGATTATATTGGCTCTAACGGTTAAAAAGAGATGTCAATCACCAAAATCGACCAATGGGTTCCAGAGAAACGGTAAAAACGCCCATGTCCACCCAAATCACCTCAGAGGTGGAGTTTATTTTGCTAAACCTCTCTAAAAAGGTCAAATGTCACCTGTTTTGCATCAATCTTGCTACAGGGTACTTATTATATGTTGTACTTTGGATTCCTAAAGCTTTTAGTCTACCTTACCATCATCCAAGGGTAGTTTTCACTATAAGTAAAAAAGAATTTTTGGGCGGACACTATAATTTACAGTTTTTTACTATGTTCAATCTGAATTTTCTTTAAAATAAAAAACATCTATATTGATTCTGAATTTTCTACATCCAACTCACGGGTTTATCATTACTTTGAGAAAAAAGATTATTAATTTTCCCCTTTTAGAAGTGTAGTTATGGAGTTATTATTTGTTCTGGAAATGTCATTTTCGAGCCTGAGACCTGGAAAACAGGGATGGGGTTTAGCCCTGAGCCTGTTTTTCAGGTTTCAGGCTCGAAAATGCTATGCCCAAATGACTATAACTTAACTTCTAAAAGGGTAATATGAATAATTTCTGTTATCAAAGTAAGGTTACATCTGTGAGTTGGATGTAGAAGTGTCAGAATCAATATAGATGTTTCTGTGTCAGCGTAAATTCAGATGGAACATAGTAAAAAAAGGTAAATTCTTACCTCCGCCTAAAAAAAACCCATTACTTATAGTGAAAACCAACATATAATAAGTACCCTGTATCAAGATTGAGGCAAAACAAGTTAAATTTCACCTTTTTAGAGAGGTTTAGCAAAAAGTAGTCCAGGCGGACTGACCTTTGGGCACATTTTGGCACATGTGGATACCATCTGTGCCATTTGACCTTTTTCAGGTACCATACTGTAAAAATAATTGTATTATCACTATAGGTAATCATTCCATCCAAATACAAGTGTTTTTATAAAAAGAAAAATTATTTTAAATGACATTTTTAAATAAAACATTTTTTTGTGTGTAAATGGTGTGTGAGTGTGTCTGTGTGTGGACTTTGCCACAGTCCTTACATGTTTATCACCCGACTAACACTTCTAGGAAGGTTTACTTACACAATAACAATAAGGAAACATAGGATACATTTGTCTCCAACAGGAGCAGATTTATTTAAAAAATAACACACTAAAAAACTACACTAAAACCAAAATAACACCACAAGCATTTTTTTTGTAAACACTGGCAAAAAAGAAACAATGTACACAACCTGAATGTGTTTAGTGTTTTTGAATTGAGGCACCAGGCACTTAGTGCAGTAGATAGGTCTTCACCATTGTGTTGCCAGCATCAGAGCACCTCCTGAGCGCGGTGGCATCTTCCCCATAATACTTGGGAATGCATACGAGTGATGATGGGGGGAGTGGTGGTGGTGGTGCTGCAGGGACTTCACCCCTCATGTCTGCAGCAAGCTGCTCCCTGAAGGACTTCTGGGTGTGTGGCTTCGTCCTGCCGGGATCACCCCTCATCTTGTGCTGCTCCTTGTGGAGAAGGAAGCTGTTCACCACTGCAATGTCCAGAAAATGGTCAAAAAAAGTCTTGTACCATTTCATGGTTTTGTGGTGAACGCTGTAGTACCCAATCAAAGCATCGAACACATCCACGCAGCCCATGCTTCTGTTGTAGTCCATCACAGCGTCAGGAACGGTAACAATCTTAGTCTGCCACACACCAGCCCGTTTCACTTTCCTCCTGACAGTCTGTCCACTGAATCAGAAGATGCAGAGGGAGGCTGAGTTATTACTGGTGCAGACATCCGGCGGCATATTGTTGATGTTGATGGCTCTGGGGCAACTGTATGCTGATCTGATGCACGTCGTAGCTCGGATGAGGCAGATGTTGATGGCTGTGATCCAGAAGCCATTTGATACTCATCTTCATCACTGTGAAAACAAATGTGTATACTGTTATTTCACACACGCTATAGTATATATATATATATATATATATATATTAATGCTGTCAAAATTATCGCGTTAACGGCGGTAAATAATTTTTTTAATTACTTGCGTTAAAATATTTAACGCATTTAACGCATGTGCAGAATGTCCCGCCCCATACATCCCACCAGTGGCAGCGCCAGGGTATGGCTGGGGTAGGCTACATCCATACCAAGAAATGGCTTAGCCCCACCATGAAAAATGATGTTAAAGTAAGCAAAATAAAGTCCGCCAACTCGCGCGGAGTAAATTGCACAGACAGCAGTTAGTAAGATTGATTTCAGTAGCCACTTGTCTGGAAATACCGAAGACCATGAAACGGTTTTGAAAACTTTTGTCACGTACTGTAGTGATCGTCTTCTCAATAGAACATCTTTGATAATGTCTTCTGGCCAATCAGAATCAAGATAACGGCGTGGTGTTGTTGCAGGAAGTCCTGACAGAGAATACTTTTGCTGTAGTACAGGGGTGCACATAACTGGTATGCAGGTTATGTGCGTAATCTGAAATGCGTACCGTCACTTGTGTCACAAAGCGCATTTGCGCCGACGTACTTGTGAAGCTTTTCCAGAAGGCGGTTAGATCACCGGACGACAGAGTCGGTCTCCGTGTGCAGACAGGGCTGCTGTTAACGTCGGTCTGTACCAGAGGCGGATTTAGGATTGTAGGAGATCCGGGGCTTATCCCAGGAGTTGTTGGGGGGGGGGGGGGGGGGTAAAGTGCTATTTTTTACAAGTGAGGGGTGGACCGAACATCCTTTAGGGGGGTCGTCGCTTCCTCTAGGGGGGTCCGATTTTTTTTTTTAAATATTGAAGTTAAAAGCATCAATCTGGTGCACTTTGAGAGCAACATTAACCCTACCTTAATAACACCTTAAAGTGGACAAAAGGCACTGGAGAACACTTATTCATTAACACCCTTTAATGAAGCAAGCTAATGCCTTAACTCACTCAAATACAGTTGTTTACTTATTTCGGTGAAACGAATGTGCGTGGAGTTTTAAAGGATGTAGATAGTCTCACCTTGATTCTGGCGCATTGCTTATCGTTTTATAGATCTATTCTCATCCACCATCTTTGTTTGTGATGTAAAGAGTGTAAGAGTCACGTTTCTGAATCGGACACTGAATGCAGTCACAGCCAATCGGAGTCTGATTCAGAGGGTTGCCTGTCAGTTCCGTTGCCTGTCAGTTCCGTTGCTATGGTTCCGTTGTTATGTGTACTGAAACCAGAGCTGGTATACTTCCACAAACGAAAACAAAATAAAAATTGTAATACGTTATTTTGGTGTCTTAAAAGTAGACTGAGGTATGAAGGGTTAACGTTACATCTTAGGATAATTTGTTGTCATTTAGTTCTGTATACATACTAACATATAAGGGTATACTTAGTGTGGTTACTCCATGTTTACTAGCTATAACATTAACGTTACATCACTCTTTTTCACTTCTTACTCAGTCAGCCAGAGTGCAGATATCACCATTAGATTCACAAACCTGAAACATCATCTATTTCTTCACTGCTGGTGATGACATTGTTGTCAGCTGCTGATACTGCTGCTGCTGCTGCTTGTGGCACCTGCTTCGATGAAAATAACGTTCTAATATCCATAACTTTATAGGCTATTAGCTTAAAACTCGTCAGGCACGAGGAAGGATCACTTCTTCTCCAGGGCAGGGAAGGCTACGCAGTACGCAGGCTACTGTCCCGCAGCGGCTGCCTCTCTGGTGGACTCCGGTACTGCACATTACTCCCGAGACGTTTTTTTTTTTAAAAGTGAAACATCCGGGGCCTGAGCCCAAGTAGCCACCCCCTAGCGCCGCCACTGGTCTGTACAACGGAATTGTGCCAAAACTACGCCAACCGGCTGCGGAGGGAGACTCCCCCCCTTCACTGGAGAACTGCGCTAAAACAGCTGATCACAACGTTCACACTCTGTGGTCACGAAGTACTCCACTAGCCCCCCCCCCTGTCGACTTTCCTGAAGTACTCCCCCGTTGATAGAAATCAACACGTAATGAATTAAGACCCCACGGTTTGATGATTGATAGGTCTGTGGGCTGTCTTTCATTTTGACACGCAGACATTTTTTATAATAAACATAGATACTGTATGTTAAATGGATATATCCGCCTTCTTTCATTTATCTTTCCATTCCCACAACAATATACATAAAGAAATGGCATATTTTGGACATAGTTCGAATGGTGATTAATCATGATTAATTCATTTTTATGCTGTGATTAATCTGATTAAAAATGTTAATCGTTTGACGATGGGTGTAACGGTACACGTACCGAAATTATTCGGTACGGGCCCTTCGGTTCGGTACACGTGTGTACCGAAGTGTACCGAATGAATATAAAGTTAAACGTAAAAAATTTAGAACGTGAACAACTTTTTGGAAGTAATCTCAGGTAGAGTAATTTGCTCACATTGGGTTTGACGCGTCATAGAGTGAGCAAGTCATTTCATTGGACGAGAGGCATACTATGAGAGCTGGTCAGAGGGATGCGTTCAAATGTAGTCAGTAATTTGAGGAACTGTCGAAATGGCGAACGCAGATAAAGTTGAGCTCGAAAATCCTCCAGCATCATTGAAGTCTCCGGTTTGGGAACATTTTGGTTTCGCAGTTACGTACAAGGATGACGGACAAAGACAGGTGGACCGAACCAAAGCTGTTGGTCGGCATTGTTCAACTTACTAAAATTGGTTACGCCGCTGGCAATACATCAAACTTGCACACTCATTTGAAAAGGCATCACCCGAACATGAATATCACCGGTACCAAAATAAAAAAGACTCAAGTGCAAACCCAACTCCCACTAGCATTTAAGCCTCCACCACTCGCAAAGAGTTCAGACCGAGCCAAAGCTATTACAAACGCCAAATATCCTTATGTTGCCATGTTAGCAAAGTGCTACCTGGCTGTATCTGCTACCTCTGTCCAAGCTCTGTCCCTAGCGAGAGGGTGTTCTCCACAGCAGGAGACATTGTTAGTGCCAGCAGATCTGCCCTTTTCGGCAAGCAATGTGGACAAGTTAATTTTTCTTTAAAAAAACATGAGAATACAATGACAAGCAAGTCATAATGTCAAACTGGCTGCTTAGGTACTAGTACAGTACAGTTCAAATACAGATTATTTCATCGAAATGCTGCAGCTTAATGTTTATTTTATTATATTTTGTATTTATTTGAGTGAATATTCACAGTTTAATAATAATTAAAAACCCAAAACTAATAGTTTATGTTTTGTGAGTACTAGTACAGTAAAGTTCAAATACAGATTATTTCAGTTCATCGAAATGCTGCACCTTAATGTTTATTTTATTATATTTTGTATTCATTTGAGTGAATACATTATTCACAGTCTAATAATAATTTTTTTTCCGAGGTACGTACCGAACCGAAATGTTTGTGAACCGTTACACCCCTAATATATATATATATAGACTACGGAGCCCCCTAGGGGACATGGAGAAGAAAAATAATAATAATTTGAAAAAAATAAAAATAAATGTTTTGCGAGATATCGCAAAACCCCTTTGCGAGATCTCGCAAAACCCCTTTGCGAGATCTCGCAAAACCCCTTTGCGAGATCTCGCAATACTTTTCATTTAGTACTTCCTGGTCAGTTCAGCTGCTACGGCAACACAGAAACCACAACAATGGAGTGGTTCATCGATTTTACTTTGAGCTTGGCCTTAAATATAAAGATATAACATCAGTGATTGGCAATAGGCACGGGTTTCACACATACATAGACTGTATATATAAAGGGTTTCACATAAGTGAAGACACCTCAAGAGAACACTCAGAGCGAGGGGACATGCACGTTCCTCTGAGCTGAGTTATTGACAGATTCGAATTTCGCGGATCAATAACTCATGAACATAACGTTGTAAAAATACAAACAACATGACTTTACAATCATAGCAAGGTAGACAACGAGCTACAGAGTGGTTTTTATCAGAACAGTTCGATACGCGCCGTCATCCGAGCTAAACATCAAGAATTGGTCACAATCCGCAGCTGGAGGAGGGAGAGGAGTGCTTAGGGACCGTCTCCAAACTGCAACAGGGTTTTGCGAGATCTCTCAAAACATTTTATTTTTATTCAAATAATTTTTTTTTTCTTCTCCATGTCCCTTAGGGGGCTCCGTAATAGACTGATATACAATACAGCTTTATTTATAAACTGCTAATAGTCAATGTCTGTAGAACTACAAAACAGCATCCATTTGGCGTGTGTGGAATAACAGTATACTGGGATGATCACGAAATCCAATTAATCTATTTATACGTTCACCAACATGATGTTGCCATTGTTTTAGTTTCTCACGGAACGATAACGCTACAACAACAAAGCGGCGTCCATTTTGTATTTTGCGAGTGTGTAATTACTATAGATTACCCCAAATACACAACTAATAGATACAAACAGAGAGAGTAGCCTACATACCTTTCCTGAAGTTCATAATCAGGGTTGCCTGCTGTTGTCTCTGTGTTCTCTGTTCGCTGTGCTGTGCTGTGCTGCGCTGTGCTGTGCTGGTTGTGCGGCTGGCGGTGCTGTGCTGGTTGTGCGGCTGGCGGTGCTGCGTCATGTGCGCAAAGCAGCCGCTGCTGGCATTATTCATACTACGCAGGATCCTATCTCTGGAACCCATTGGTCGATTTGGGTGATTGACACCTTTTTTGAAACTTTACCAATAGAATCGAGGGGGAGTTAGTAAATCCCGCTAAACACTTACGTCAAGGAGAGAGAAGCTTGCGTAAACAGCACGTGAGACAGCCGGAGCCCTGGGGCCTCATTTATAAAGGGATATACGCTCAATGTTTGCGATTTATAAAATACTAACTTGACGGGAAAATGTGCGGTTCTCCACGCAAACTCTAACCCATGCGTACGCACTAAGCACAAAAACGGGAGAGACGAGAAACTGCGACACCGTTGGCAGAAGGAAGAATGGAGAGAAATATGTGGAAATAATACCATAAATAAAATGTTACCTCTCATTTATCATATGAAGAATTCCTTTTCAAACATTGATAAAAGCCAATCTTAAAATTATTAAACAAACGCCTGTTTGCGACTCCTCAGTGCACACAAAAACATAACTTGGAGAAATAAATAAATACGGATATGTTATTCAAAACCACCTCGAATATGTTGTGTTAATGTTATGAAATGTTTTCTCATAAATGATGCGGTAAGCAGAAGGACAGAATTACGTCTAAACTGACGCCGTTTTGCATTTCTATAGATTGTATACGAGCATGGTTTTATTCTATCATGTTTAATCGTGTTTTATGCCGTTTGCCAAGACTTGATAAGTCGCTCGTAAAACACAGGAGGTATGGAAGCTAAGAACACCATATGTGGTCAATTGTACAGCTAATATAACACAACACATTAGTTGTATTTCCTTTAACTGGTGGATATAGGGTTGCTGGGGGGGGGGTTGAGACGAACAGGCTGTGCACAGCTGATCGACAGCTGGAACACAAACCACCAAATACAAAAACATAATTCAGATCCAGTCGTCATGACTCCACACCGGGGGGATTCCCCGTTCACTTCTTACAGTTTCTCATCAAGGGGGTGTCCCCGGTACAAACACTGCCTGAGGAAGGCTATGTGTATTGTTTTTGTCATTAACCTTTTCCGGGCCATTTATTTATTTATTTTGGTGACGATCCGACCTCCATGCTGCTACTCTGGTTCAAACTGCATCCACCAAACAATATGATTTATCTCGATGTCCCCAAAATAACCAAAATCTGACACGGTGTGAGATGTCTTTTTTAGCTGTTCTGTCGTCATTTCCTGCGATCTTCTTCATAAAGTCAGTCAGAATGAATATTAATACGGGGCGTTTCTTTGACTATGTATAGGCAAATATGGGCGTTACGTGAAGCCCGCAGAAGCTGCACCGCATTTCGAGTCGGTTGTGATTTATAAAGGGAAACCCGCGTAGGAAGTGCTGTTACGCACTTTCCTCGCTGGTGCGCAATGTTTGGTGAATCGGAAAATGTCGGGAAATTTCTGTACCTATTTTTTGGATTTCTACTACGTAAGCAACCTTCCCACGTGAATCCTACGCACGGCGTTATAAATGAGGCCCCTGGACTGCAAAACTTTATACCTACTCTGCGGCCATGAATGTAATGATGGATTATCAGCAACAAATTTTAAGTGACTAAGAGACATTGGATTAACCTTGAGCAGCGTTTTTATTCCCTTAAACACAACTTTTGATCACAAAACAGCAACGGTAAGACATAATTATTGTTAGGGTTTAGAACACTGTTGTTGTTTTCTTGCTATGTTCTGGCTGCTAGCTCAGTGAGTTCGTGTCCTACAGTGATGATACTTATATCAAAATAATCTGTGGAGTATCAGCTTTCAGATGATATGTAGTTTGTGCAGAACATATTAAGTGTTAAAGATCGTTTTTGCTAGTTAGCACCAGTGTTGGGACTAACGCCGTTATTTTTGGCAGTAACTAGTACTCGAACGCATTACTTTTTAAATTCAGTAACTCAGTTACCGTTACTACATGGTGCGTTACTCCGTTAGTTTTTTTTATATAGTCAATAGCCAGGCGAACAGAGATGAGAACTGTACTTAAGTACAGTACTTGAGTAAATGTACTTAGATACTTCCTGTGTCGCATACGGAGACGGGCAGTGGGCGTGTTTGTGTTGTTTACTAACAGGACTATCATGGCGGCGGCGGAGCTCAAGTCTAGTTTCTCCACCTGGAGATATTCTCACTATTTCACTTTTGTCGAGCACAAAGAAAAGAAAGTTTCTGTTAAATGTGAGTGTTGTGTCTTGGCGGGTCAAAGATCCTATCTACTGCCCAAACCAGTAATTCAAATCTCTTAAAACATCTGCAAAAACAACATGCTGGGACGAAGCTAGTAACTAAGACCACAGAGACTCAGCCGACGCCACTCCACCTCCACCTAAGCAACAGCGGCAGGATTTTAACCAAAGGACTGCTGGCCAGGGAAAAGTCGATAAAGCCATTGCACGGTATGTTGTAGAACACATGCAGGCTATTGCTACAGTGGAGTCACCCGCTTTCAGGGAGCTAGTTAGCATGATAGTATGTCTGGGCGGCACACGGCATATGGGACGGAACACTTTTTCCAACTACCTGGAGAAAGAATATACAAAAATGGAAAGCCAGCTAATATCGATGCAATCCAGATTGCATATAATGCATGTCAAGTTGATCAACAGATTGTATTATTCTCCAATGCAATAACAGTACTGAAATGAAGGCTATAAGGGCTTTAATGGGAGCCCTTGTTCAAAGTAACTAAAACGTTACTTTTCACAGTAACGCATTACTTTGTTATGTAAGTAACTAGTAATGGTAACTAGTTACTGGTTTTCAGTAACTAGCACAACACTGGTTAGCACCGGAATTAGCATCAGCCTGTTTTCACTAAGGGCTAATGCTAACGCTTCTTGTGAGACTTGTGTTTTGTTTCGGTAAAAATGGCTCATATCCTCAGGTTGCTGAGTTTTTTCCCGTTATTTGAGTATAAGACATTCATAGGCTTTTAAATATTAAGAAGCCCCCAGACGCTGTCTCCTGCAGTGACGTGTTTTCCGGCCGGGTTTAAGAGGTGCAGGTTATTTGAAAGTGAACCAAAAGTGAACCAAAAGTGAACATAGCGGTAATATCTCTAATGGCGCGTTTCCACTGCACCGGGTAGCTCGCTTTAAGCGTGCCGAGCCGTGCGGGGCCTGTTTTTGGTTGCGTTTCCACTTGGCCTAGTTTTGGCCCGGGATCTACTTTTTCACCTTTTTTCTGGCCCGACTAAATCGTGGTTCTAGGGCCAGGAACAACCAGGCTGAGTCGGGCTGAGTATGCTAAACTAGAGAGAGAATCGCTGGCAAGGGGGGTACAACTACAACAAGATGAACATATTTGACCGTGATTTAATTGTAATACACGTTTCAAAATGATGCCGAAGTAACAACATACTGATACCGGTTAGTAAAAACCATGAATTAATGCTTTGACAAGTCTGCAGACAGACGGCAGGCGAAAAACCCTTTTAAAATGCGTGTTTTCTAAATGAAGCTTGGCTAAGCTAACGTTATATATGCTCCGACCGTCCACACTCACAACAACGGCCTATACAGACATAAATAAACCAGCGACTGTATTCGCCATGACACAGGCAGTCTGTGGTTTGTACTTGTTTAACTTTTGTCAAGTTTCTGAACAGATATGAGGAGCTGTGAGCTCTGAGTGCTAAGAGCTAACGGCTGTGTTGTTTTTCTGGGGCTCTCATTGAAGATGACGTCACGGCTCCGCCTACACTGCGTTACTATAGTAACTGCCCCAGTTCCTAAACTGTAATGGAAGCGCAGCATTAAAGTGAGCCGGGCCTAATAAGGCCTAACCAAACCGAGCGAGGCCTGCAGTGGAAACGCGCCATAAATGTCTTTACACTGTGATGATTGCTTGAACCAGGCATTGTGGGTAATAGTTGTACCTCTTCCTTTCATTTTCTCTTAAGAATATATCGCCACCTTTTACATATGGATCAATCAGTGTTGATGGTCAATGTAGTCAGTTGAAGCAATGAATTCCTCAGTGCATGCTCAGTTGTTTGAGAAAGTGGAGTTCTCCTGCCACTGGGCTGTGTGAGCAGTGACTACATGTACCAGGATGCATTGCTACAAGCATATCCTCTCCCTTGGCTAAAGCAGCCTCCGCTTCTCTCTGCTGCATTTCTTTAGGAGTAAAACACTGTAAGGTACCTGTCCGTACCATCCTCTGCACTCATTTTGGGAAGCCATTATCGCTGTTTGAAATCTCGCTAGTTTGCAACACAAGGAGAACGAAGGATTTCTGTTTTGTGAGGCCAGAGCTCAGGTTACTTCATTGCATGGAAACTGATTGTTGGATTCTTTCATATTGGAGTCATACATAACTATCATAATCTACCTCTTGAACCTTAGAAACCTGAATAAGTCATTTTGCTTTGTAGCTTTAAAGGGGACCTATCATGCAAAATGCAGTTTTTGATGTCTTTTATTCATAAATATGTGTCCCCGGTGTGTCAGGGAACTCATAAAGTGTCATAAAATAAAACTCTCTCTCTTTTCCTCCGTACCCAAATCTCTAAAAACGGGGGTACAACGGAGCTGATCCAGATTTGCGTCCGATAGGACGTAATATCTGAAATGTGGACCCACGGCCCCATCAGAAAGTTGCTATCA
Organism: Gymnodraco acuticeps; assembly: GCF_902827175.1. NCBI lineage: Eukaryota > Metazoa > Chordata > Actinopteri > Perciformes > Bathydraconidae > Gymnodraco > Gymnodraco acuticeps. Next base: position 529,163 of record NW_022990145.1, read on the forward strand.
GAAACAATGCCCGACGTGTTTAGGACTTAATATGGTCTATGTTTACATTAGCAAGCATCGCTATCCCTCAGAGCTAACCTGTACTGGAGAGAGTATGTGTAAAAAAGCAGGATATATAAAAAGGAACTCACCTTGTAGTAAACCCGCAAGCATTTGAGCTCCAAACTGTTTCAGAAATAATCCTTGATGTGGTTTGGAACATGATATGGCGTTTAATCACGGCAGCATTTAGCTGTATCTGCGGTAGAATTCTGAGCAGGCATTAGCCCCCCCTCCTCTTTTTTTTTCAAGCTAAGGACCTCTGAACCTTCACTTCTCTAACAGGGCTGGGATATGAGGGATATCTGTTTGGTATTTTGAGCAAAACACATCATAGACATGTTTTTTATATATTTGTATATATCTGAGACCCATAATATATGCCTCATAGCACAATAGGAGACATTTACATCTTATGATGGTTGTCCTTAATTCCTATATTATTATATTATACCTTAGCACAAATACAAGTAACTGAATTAACCATGATCTCCCACTCTACCCGGAGCTAATCTGGAGCTGGAAGCAGGACAGTGTGAGAAAACGTTTTTAGAGAGTACTTGTCCATGGACAAGTGAGTTTGGCAATTTACTTGTCCGAATACATTTTTCACTTGTCCAGAATGGACAAAAATTGGGGCCACTGGAATCTTCTTCTTCGTCATCGTATTTTACATTTTCCCACGGTTTTTACGACACCGCTCACTTACGTTTTTTTAAAGATTTTACTGCATCACACATAGGGTTGGGTATCGTTTGGATTTTAACGATTCCGGTTCTTCTTTTCGATTCCGGTTATTTTTGGTTCTCGATTCCAGTTCTTTGAGAGGGTAAAAATAAGTCCCATGACAAACTGGGAGAAAAATATATTTATGAAAACATTAAGTCAAATCTGTATTCCTATTTACAAATCACTTCATACTGTTGAATTTCTTACGGTTATTGAATACAATTATATAAAAATAATCTCTGCATTGTTTAGTTAGTTCTAAGTGGTGCAGTTTGAGAATGTACAATTGGCCCAGTCTCCTCTGATGTTACACTGCAACCTGCCTGTGAGATAGAGTCCAACCACACATGTCCAACACATAGGACATAACCTAATAATAATAATAATAATACATTTATATTTATCACTCCCGTCCTCCAGAACCTCCACTGGCTCCCCGTCCGTCAAAAAATCAACTTCAAAGTCCTCCTCATTACTCACAAAGCCCTCAACAATCAGGCCCCCCCCTACCTCACAGACCTGCTGCACCACCACACCCCTTCCCGCTGCCTCCGCTCATCAGAAGCCAACCTCCTATCCATCCCCACCCACATCAATCACCGGACCTGGGGGGACAGAGCCTTCTCCGTCGCTGCCCCCTCCCTCTGGAACTCACTCCCACAACCCATCAGACTGCACTGACCTCACCACCTTCAAAAAACTCACAAAAACTCACCTCTTCAATCTGTCTTTTAATGTGTGATTGTTTTTGTATTATTTGACTTTAACTTTAACTATATATTTATTTGTTGTTCCTTCCTTTTCTTTTCCCTTCACTATATCTGTAAAGCGTCTTTGAGCACCTGTAAAAGCACTAACAAATGTAATCTATTATTATTATTATTATTATTATTATTATTATTATTATAGCCTATAGGCCTAGCGCTTTTCTACAACTCAAAGACGCTTGCACGCTTACACATGTCCTGCATTACACATGCTGCAGCTGCCCAGCTGCTCACTGTTTGTAAAAGTAAATAAATAGTATTTTCATTTCAATAATGTACTTTCTATACCCTGCTTCATAAACAATACTGACATCCCTGTGCTCCTCCGAGTCTGGGGGTCCGGGGATGTGAGGACAGCGCGAGGACACAGACAGGGAGGCTGCTTCACTTCATAAAGGAAATGGCGGTCAATATTAACAACACAGGAGCTAAAACGCTTAATAACCTTCATTACGTGTTAGAGAAAGAACATAAGAAAGTTTGACAAAGATGAGGCTGTTAAACGGGCAGCGGATCCGCTGTGTGTAGAAAGAGAGAGAGAGAGACGCTGAGCTGCACCGTGCAGCGATCAGCTGATACAGAGCATAGAGAGAGCTGCAGTCCGCGGGGCTCGGCCTCGCCTCCCTGTCCTCACAACTCTTATTAATCCCGGTACCGGACAATTGTTATTTGTTCCTACTCGGAACCAAGTTTTGCTTCCCAACCCTGCCACTGTGCTACACTTCCCGCCCCGCCCCCGTCTAACTGTACAGAAAGCGGCGAGATGCATTTCCTTAGGAATCGACAAGCAGAACCGAAACTAACATTTCTAAACGAACAATGGCGGACACGTACAATTTGCGAATGAGTTCTGCCTTTTGTAAACTGAATGTATCAATAATTTGTCAATAAATCAGGCCGAAAAACGTCACTTGTCCGCGGGACAAGTCAATTGAAAGATCTACTTGTCGGATATTGTAAATAACACGTCCCGGACGGTGGGACGTGTACTTTTTCGCACACTGCAGGAGCAGAATCAGAGTGGAGGAATCTGATGTGCTCCCCTGGTGAGACTGCCTCAGGATGAATGACACATTGATCATCATATTAAGCTAACCTCTCTCTCAGACCATACCGCCCTGATAGATGTATACATGCTGTCAGCATGCTGTCTGTTTACAGTGAGGGTCATGCATATGTAGATTTTCCTTCTGCCTATAAGGTCTTGTACACTGTAGGTCTCTTTAGTTGACCACATCCCTCCTGTTCTAGGAACAAGGTCAGAAACCTAGCTGTTGGCAGGAACACGTCTCAATATAACATTAGCATGCAGAGAGGGCCGGGCTGCAAAAGGCAGGTCCCTTTCAATTGATTTTTCCTGGTTGAAGTTCAATTAGCGAAGCTTATTTTGGCGGCTTTGAAAATTCCAATCAATGTGGCACGTTGATAACATTCCCTGAAAAGACCAAAAAAAAGCTGTTGATTAAAGCGCTCTCTGGTTATCGTTGTGAAGATCCATCGGCTTTCATGCCCTACATGTTTGTGGATGTAAAGCGCGACATGAATTCAATACAGTGTTGAGCCGCAGAGCAGCAGAGATGACTTTCAAAAGAGGAAGCATCAGGACCTATCAACCTGGAAATCAGCAGAGATAAGGTCTCTGAGTGAAGGTCGGCTGGAGGAAGAGGAGCACATTGTGATTCATCGTATCAGCGAAGGAGCAATATGAGGCCACTTTACAAGCCATTGTCTGTTTGGCTAGTCGACATCAGAGTTAAATTGATACTTTTGTTTCACAGTGTAATTCATTTACATGTATACACCACTGTTATATATATGGACAGCTGTAATATAACACGTTTGTTACCATACACAATATTCTCAAGGTATTCTCAATGTACTTATTGTAAGTCGCTTTGGATAAAAGAGTCAGCTAAATGCAATGTAATGTAATGTAATGTAATATTGAACAAGGCAGTATAAAACAGCTTTGTTTCAGCAGCCATCGCTCAAATGAACACGTTTTTATTTATTGTTGTTCATGTGTGTTCTAGTGGTCTTGAATGTGATTAAACATGGGGTACTTTTTAAAAGATTTGCCTGTTGTTTGTGTGTTTTTTAAAAAAAAATGTGCGTCACAATGGATACCGTCTTTGAACTGCAAACCAAATCTACCTATGGGTACAAATAAATACCCTGAATTTCAACCAATGATCAAATTACTTACATGAACTAGCAAGTCGAATGCTTAGCTGAAACACCCTGCTGAAAAGACTGGGATCATATTAGCAGAGGCATTTTCTGACCAATTACAGTACAGGGTTTAATTTAAAGGGGACCTATCATGCAAAATGCACTTTTGTACGTCTTTTATACATGAATATGTGTCCCCGGTGTGTCAGGAAAACACAACCCTCTCTCTTTTCCTCCATACCCAAATCTCTAAAAACGGGGCTGCAACGGATCTGATACAGACTGATCCAGATTTGAAATTGTTCTGACGTCAGGAACGGGGTGCTCCGCCTATATGGGCAACTCTCCACCTATCAGGGGAATGAGAGGTTGCGTGGCATGGTAACTGCATGGTAACAGCATGGTAACAGCATGGTAACAGCATGGTAACAGCATGGTAACAGCATGGTAACAGCATGGTAACAGCATGGTAACATGACGCTCATGCCTGCTCCCCATACTTTGCAGGGGGGCGTGGTCAGCTGCAGCTCATTTGCCACAGAATCAGCCCTTGTGAAGACAGGGCTGGAATAGAGCAAATAGAGCAAAATGAGGCATGGCTAAAATGCATGATCTGTTTGGTATTTTGAAAAAAAAAACTTCACAGACATGTTTTATATAGGCATGGCCCTACAATATATTATTCAAATATATTACATTACATGTTAGATGCTTTTATCCAAAGCGACTTACATACTCAATACTGTGGCCAATCCCCACAGGAGCAATTTGGGGTGAAGTGTCTCAGGGACACAACGACATGCTGACTGCAGTGGTGTTTGAACCTGTGACCTGCTGATCCCAACACCAAGGCTCTATCCACTGTGCCACATGCCTCCTATAGCATGATGGGTCAACTTTAAACCGGGTAGCAGGTGCACTGCGCCCTCTTACTTTCGTCGTGCGCTCTAAATGCAGTTTTCCCCCGTAAAATGTTAGTGATGCAAGAAAAATATGAAAATCATGTCATATAGATAGAGCATCAGACGGCATAGACAGCGTTGTTTTTACGGAGCTCCGACGTGGCTTGGGTGTTTAAGTTCGCGGCGCCATCTTGTATATGCGCGCCATGTTCTCGCCAGAATTGATATCTTATAAGAACAGCGCCACAGTATTTCCCTCATACTTTATTTTTCTAGTTTCAATAGACATTTTTATTTTTAAGGGTTGGATAGACATTATATTTAAATCTAAACTAACTCTTATCATTGCAGTCACATGTCCCACATGTGACTTGTTGGCACCTGGTCGTCTAAATTTGAAGCTAATTACATTTTCTTTTTGATGTTTCCAAATGCAACACACTGAAGCTGGTTCAGTATTGCTGCTTCAGTATCAGGCCTGATCCTGAGCAAGTCTCACCTGGCTCTCCTCCGTCAGACCTATGGAGAGACAATCAGAGTGAGATTGATGGTAGCAGCATTACAGTACGGAGCTTCATCAGCAGACCTGGGGGGCCGGGCTGTCAGAACCCCCCCTTTGTCACCTGCAGTGCTCAGAGGTAGTGAGCACCTGAACACAGTGCAGTGTGAATGTCTAATGGAGTTCAGTCAGTGTGTAGGCTAGTGATCACTCATCACATGTACACCTCTGAAATGAATTCCAAGTATTGCAGTGCATGCTGGGAGTCAGCAGTGAGCGTGCATATGGAAGAGCTCTTTATATAACACACTGTGGTGTTGTTGCAGTAAAGCTCCCATGGGTGCTACAGCAGCATCACTGTGTGGGTTGTATCATATGTTCTCACTATACTATGTGTTTAATGTTAGCAAGTGTTAGCAGGATTCCTCTGACTGATTTTTCGTATGTAAACTAAACCTGCCTGGAGTCTTTCATTTTTAATGTTGCCATTTTTGTTCAGGATATCCTGTCCTTCGAGTTTGGGATAATCACTGAAACAGTGTTGTTGACCTTAAGGTTAGGTCCCCTGAGAGAGAGCTATTTTTATTTCCCTCTGTGCCCCATGATGTGTGATAACTTCATATTGAGCAAGGTGCAGAATTGTTTTTGGCCGACCACCACTGTAAAACACTAGAAACCCAAACAGACTGAATCCAAACATTACCCATGTATCTCAGTCCACAATCAACATTCCCATCATATTTTGTTTAAAATAAAATAGAACAAAGGTTAAAGACAATGTTTTGTTTGTTTAAAATATTCAAATTCAGTAATGTTGTACTCATCATCATTGCCACTATTACTATCACATTGATCACTATGTATATTCTACACACATGATGTACAGTACGTATATGCACATACTGTTCACAATCCACCATGAGTCCATGAGTATCCATTTTGTATTTATTTGGACTATTTGCATAGATTGCACCCTTCAGAAACACTTGCCTTGTATGAAGGCGTTTCATTTAATGTTTGTAGTCATTTAGGGCTGTACCCGAATATTCGACTATTCGTTCGTTGGCCAACTATTCGGGTTTTAATTTCTTTATTCGGATATTCGTTTTTTTATTTTGTTTCTATTTTTATTTTTTTCCCCCTAAATATATGCATATATATATAGATATATCAATAAAGGCGAATTGCCATATTCTTATACTATATTTATACTTGAATTGCACTGTTAAAATGCGGAAATATATACAATCTCAGCCTCGCGTTCACTCACAGTCACGAACGCAAACGGCACGCTTCACCTCGCTTCACCTCGTTTCACACACCTGAACACAAAATGCAGAAGACTTCAGCTGTGTGGGACCATTTTAAATTGGACGACGGTAAGAAGAAGGCAGTGTGCCAAATATGCGACAAGAAACTGGCCTACAACGGTGGCACAACAACTCTGAAAAGTCACCGGATGCTGTAAGTACTAGCCTAGCTTAGCTTAGCTGTTGTCAAGTTGCCATGATGAAGCTGCTTTATCCGCCGTTTAAACAGTAACGTTACACATGATAAAATCGTGCACTTACTTTGCTTGGAAAATAGTTACAAGCAAGCAACCGAATTGTCTTTTATATTAGTTTTTCAATTTGATCCGAATAGTGAAAATAATAGGAGCAATGTGGGAACATCTGGGGCTAAGGCAATTATTGGCATACAGTTCGTTCATTTATTTTTCGTTCTTCATTTATTTAAATAGGCCTACAGTTTACTGTATCGGTAACAAGTAGTACACTGTTAGGCCTACTGTTACGGCTATGTTATTAAAAGTAGTGTTGTTATAACAGAAATATGTGTTTTGTATCTTCAGGTTGAAAACCTTATAGTCTAGACGGAATTTGGAACCAGATTTGGTCCCCGGGCGCTGCACTGCGGCTGGGTTAAATGCAGAGGACACATTTAGTTTTTATGTATGCGAGTACTGAGACAATACATAAATATAAATCGTAATAGTATGCTCTTTCTGCGCTTCTGCTTAACAGCGTGTTGTCAGGTGTCTCGGAGCGTGTTACGAAAACAATTTGAAAAAAGAAAAAAAAAATCTCTCCGCACCGAATATTCGAATATTCGTTGCTGATTACTACCAAATATCCGGAGCCCGACAAATGGTATTCGGGACAGCCCTAGTCATTAGTACTTTTAGTTTAGTTTATTTTGCACCTTTATTTGTTGGGTGTTGTTGTCCACATTTTTAGCTGTTATGACACACATGAGGGCATTGAAACATACTCATAGTCCTTGTGGGTGTACACATACTTGGCCAATTAAGATGAATCAAATATATTAAAGGTCACCTGTCATGCTATTTTTAGGCAATAGCATAGGTCTCAGATATATACAAATATATAAAAAACTTGTCTATGAAGTGTTTGCTCAAAACCCAAACAGATCACCCATTCTAGACATGCCTCATACCCCTCTATTTAGCGACGCTTGCTAATGTAAATGTAACAGGCCCCGCTATGCAGGGCGCGATGACGGATAGTATTCCTGCAAAACAGGAGAAATGATGAACAACCAAATTCTTAGCTGCTCGTTTGGCGGGTCTTGCCAGAATTTATTATTCATTTGGCACACACAATTGTTAATGCCCTTAACAATTTGACACAACACACACACAATTGTTAATGCCCTTTTCTGTCTTCAATATAAACACTTGTCTATATATATTCATGTCTTCAATATATTTGAAATAAACACCATGACTTAAAATAAGAATTTCTCTATTCAGATATTGATTTTGTAATCAAACCCTTTTAAATACCTTCCCAGGAAAAGCATCATAAACTAATCTGTGCTAGCATTAGCAGTCAACAAGCATTTATGTATTAACTCTGACCATAGAACACATACAGATAATACAAAACACACACACAAAATACTTAGGATATAAACCCGGAAAATATGTACAAAATGTACAGGAGCTGTAAACAATTACATTTACTTGCATTCACTTTGATCAAAGAGCTCAGTTATGCTACATTAAAATAGCGACCGCCATTACACACACGCGCACACAGCAACCACGAGGCAGTCTCCTACGCAGCATTGAAGACAATAAATAACGTCCAAAAACCACTTCAAACACTCGGACATCGTGACACAACACTACCGTGGATTCTTATAACACTTGTGACAATATGTACACAAAACTGACCTGCAAAACAGGAGAAATGATGAACAACCAAATTCTTAGCTGCTCGTTTGGCGGGTCTTGCCCAAGCCCCCAGGAAGTCCGCCGGAGTCTGATGAGAATATTCGTGCTGGTCAAACGGCGGTACTACACTTCCTTTAGGTTGCTGGGCCCGGAAACACTTTTTCCCATTGACTTACATGGGGAAAGAGTGGTCTGTAACTCGTTGGATAATTTTTTTTAAACTAAATAAACTACCCAGTATGAACGTTTGTATAGCCCTTATTACAAACATTCGTTCCTCAAGTTGTAAACATTTGCTAATAACGTTATTCTGAGAGTTATTTCCCTCTGCATTATGAACGCGCATCTAACCCACGGGACCGCGCCGCCCGGCACGTTCATGTTACGTGTTCAGTACTCTATGAGTTTCTCTTTACCCATGGATGCACAATAACAACGGACCATATCGCTTTACTGCCATCCCACGGAGCTGTAATAATGGATATATTGCACATGTTTGCTGTATGATGTAAATGTTGTACCGTACATGTTGTATTAAATAAAGTTAATATTACCGACGTAGATTAACGTTCCTGTAGCTTCTTATTGCACTTGCAATTGTTTTAGTTACTTGTGGGCTACTTAACATGAATAATCACAGTTACTATCCTTTTACTCCATCACATTTCAAAAAGAAATAGGCTATTGTTATTTTAACTCCACCACAGTAATCCATCATCAGCTTCACTTTTTAGATAACGTTTTAACTCACAATTGATCATAACAGGCTTCAACATATACATTTTTATATATTACCAAGTGGTTTCATGTACAACCCACACAAGTATCATGCTAAATGAAGCTCTGTTGCTTGGATATCACTAGATCCTGATGTCAGCGTAATATAAAAGTACATAACGATTGATGTGTAACTTAGCATAATTTACTAGCTAGCCGCTAGCTGCTAACTGCCGCCTCGTTAATATAAATCCAGTACCATGCTGTCATGAACGCGCGGTGCTGTTACGTGTACGCAAATTCACGTGCTTAATGTGAACGAGCCTTTTGGGCGGCGTGGTTAAAGTTGCGCATGCTCTATGACTGCACATACGGGTACTTCTCAGGCATGACAGATAATCTGTGACGTTTCGCTCTCTCAAAAGTTGGGCCATTTTGTCATCATGCGCCATTGAGCAACTCTCATAGGAATGAATGAGGCCCCGCCTCCCACGCTGTATCCAGTTCTTATTATACATCCATGGTCTTGCCAGAATGGCAAGCCAACGTCAGCTCCATCTCCACATCAGTCCGTTTACGGCAGGCGCAAATCACAACAAACCCCTTTACGGCAGTGTTACCCTGCCATCTACTGCCCCCTGCTGTCCATTGTTAAACAGGTTTCTAAAATGATATTAAATATAAACATAAAATTGTGATCACACACTGTGTGGGTCACATAAACAAAGACCATATTATGTCCAAAACAGTCGGGCATTGTTTCTGATAGTAACGTTTCTGATAGTGCTGTGGGTTCACCATCCAATATTACATCATATTTGACGCAAATCTAGATCAGCTCCGTTGTTCCCCCGTTTTTTGGAGATTTGGGTACAGAGGAAAAGAGAGAGGGTTTTATTTTCTGACACTTTGTGAGTTCCCTGACACACCGGGGACACATATTTATGTATAAAAGACATACAAAAACTGCATTTTGCACGATAGGTCCCCTTTGAAGGTTAGATTTGGTTTGGCTACAGCAGCTTGACACTCAGTAGTAACAGATTACTTGTCAGGCCATACACAATATATATAAGATGAAATACCTTCTTGTGATTTTGCATCCTGTTATTGGTGGAGTTTTTTTTATTATTTTGGGTAAATTATTTGATAAATTAAGTAGTAATCTGGTGTATGAACTCTAGAACAAAACCAACAATATATGTAGTGGTACTTTCTGTGAAAGTATGCTGACAAATAGTGATTAGAGCATGACTAATGGCAGTTAACTCACAGTTAGATTGTGAAGCAGTGCAACTCTCTGCTGACTTAACATTCTGAAAATTAAAATTCCTTTTCAAACCACATCATGCTTCTGCCAGAGGGACAGCGCCTCCTACCCCCCACCCTCTGTGGCTGAGCACACCAGGGTGGAGAGCAATATAGAACCAGGATTACTCACTTATTCTTGTGTGTGTGTGTGTGTGTGTGTGTGTGTGTGTGTGTGTGTGTGTGTGTGTGTGTGTGTGTGTGTGTGTGTGTGTGTGTGTGTGTGTGTGTGTGTGTGTGTGTGTGTGTGTGTGTGTGTGTGTGTGTGTGTGTGTGTGTGTGTGTGTGGTATTAAATGTGTTTATTAAGGTGACATTTGTACCTGTATTTATCTCTATTAATAGCATAATGGTTAGGTTAATTTAAAGCCACAATTGAGGACACAAAGTAAAACATATGAACGCCAAATGCTGACTCAATGAATTCCAAAGAGAGCGTAAAATGACCTCATCCTCTCTCAGTTCAGTTATATCTTCAGTATTAACAGAGGAGTACAGGAAACACTATTTGTTCTTCTAGAGAGGTATTCATCACACAGGAAAACCACAGGAATATGGACGTGTCTTTTTGACCTGGCAAAGAGTTTCCCACACTTATTATGGCATTATGTTGGAATGACTAGTATTAGCAACTTTTAGCCCATCCAGACATAATAATATCCGTCTTTTTGGCTGCTAAATGCCCCACTGTGATCAGCAGCTAGCCTGATAACAGCTGCCTGCTGGGAAACAATGTTGAAACAAACTTTCAGAATTAACCAACCATTAAAACCCTTAATCCAAAAGCAATAACCTGAAAGACGCTAAAAGTGTATTTTTAAAACAACGTCACAAACCAGATATATTGTCTTTCTTTATAGACAAAACGTGTCTTTCTTGTCAAACTGGTCAGCTCCCTTAGCCACAGTCGCTTATTTCCATCTGCTATAATGAGTTCCATTACTCTAGAGACCAGTGGTTCTCAACTCGTGGGTCGTGACCCAAAAGTGGGTCGCGGACCCGTCTCGAGTGGGTCGCAGATGTGTGAGTGAAGACAAAAAAAAAAAAAAAAAATTTTTTTTTTTATATATCTTTTTTTTTTGTGGAAAAAAGTCAAACTTTTATTTTGAAGGCCCGATTTTCTAACGCTGTGCATGCAGTAGGCGTTGGACTGGAAGAACCGGAGACCATACACGGTTTTGAAAACTTCTGTCACGTAGTGATCATCTTCACATAAAACATCTTTGCTGATGTTTTTTCGAGTCTTCTGGCCAATCAGAATCAAGATTGTTGCCGGAAGTCCCCGCGGAGAATAACTTTGCGGTAGAACTATTATTTATACACCCATGGGTACAACTTCAGATCAAAATGAACACATAATGAAATATGCCCCCCGGTTTGATGATTGACAGGTCACAGAACAATGGGAGCTATCTACCCTTATCCACAATTTAAAGTCATTCACACAGACTCTCTCCTCTTTGCTCTTCTCTCTGTGAGGAGCAGCAAGCTGTCAGAACAAAGTGAAAAACAAACAATGGCATCAAATATTATTAATATGTCGGGTAGTAATAGATTTACTTATTTTCTTCTCAGAGTGTACCAGAATGCGTAGTTTATATATTTCTAAAAATCTCCTGGGGGAGAATCCCCCCAGACCCCCCTGAGGATGACTGTTTTTATGTTATACAGTTCATCTTTGATTCCATCATCTCATTAAACCTTTTTTAAAAGCATACTTTAGTTCTGTGAAGGGATATAAGGGATATATGCACTGTAGGCTACTTCACTTTACTTAATATGATATGCTGAAAAGCGTATATATTACAGCAAAAAATGTTGTTGAATAGATTTGAGTGGTTAACAATTTCGGGTCGCGATTTATTGACAAATGAAAAAGTGGGTCCTGAGGCCTGACCAGTTGAGAACCACTGCTCTAGACTACATCAGGGCCACAACACACGAGAATATCATTTCTGAAGGAAGAGGCCAGGGATGTTTCGTCTCATCTCAATCTCTAGTAATAGTCCAACTATTTCTCTACTGCTGTAAAAAGAAATGAGAGGAAATGTAATAGCAAAGAGTCAATGCAGACACAGGATCAGCAGACCATGAACCTCCAAATTGCTAAATGGATTTGGTCTGTATTGGTGTTCTAGTAAAAAGGTTTTGTCAGTTGAATACAACTATTATTACAATAATGTTAATATCAAAAATACACAGTGCGAAACACTTCTATTGGTGCTTGTATATCGGACACTCATATTTGATAAAGAATGCAGCATTGAGCCTTCAGTTTTGGAACATGATTGACATTTCTCCGGTTGCTTCTTGTCCCAACTCAACTCCTCTCCTCTTGTTGACCTGATTAGAATATTCTGGCTCTGGTGACTGACAAAGATACAAAGAGTGGTGAATCAAAGCTCCCAGACATCCATCATAGACCCTGCATGCATGTTTTCTACAGCGTACAGCTAAAATCAGAAACGCAGTGGTGAGGGTTTAGATTAGGGACTTAGAAAGTAATAAATAAATAAACTAAGTGGAGGTTACAAATATGAATGTGATGTTCTGCTGTCCCATTCCATGAGCCCCATTTTAGCATATAGCCTTTTAGCTTCAGTGAACTCATTAACTTGTGTCTGCTCCATATGACTCCCACCATAGAGGCTAATCCTGAGTGACTGATTGTCACAGTTCAAGTTGTTGCCACTAGCCATGTTTACTTGGCTCCGTCAATCTGATTTGTGACAGCTGCTGGCTAATCTGCACGTTAGCCTGCGAGTGCTCGGGTCAGACATGTTCCCAATCTGAGGATGATGGCTGAGCTGAAAGCGAACTAAACACTGTTAACCCCCCGTGTGCTCACTCGGCTCTTCCCTCTGGACTGGAGGGGTCTACAGTATATTGAAGAGTAATTACATTTGACTCACTATAAGTTTTCCATCCCCTGCATTTAAGGATTAGCACTATCTGTGTAAATAAGCAAGGCTTCTTCTTCTGCCGCCACACACACCAGCCTCAGGGTCCCGAAGAGGTAATTCTGGGAGATGGAGTCCATCAGCTACCATGGTCAGCAGGAGGCCCTGAGCTTCAGCAGAGGGCCAGGGATGGCTTCTCATTATAAACTTTGAGCGGTCTGATTGCGTCTTTAATTAACCCTGCGCTAATCGGCCCAGAAGGCAAACCTAATGGATTAAATATTGCTGAGGTACTAAAATGCAGATGGTGATGAGGAGCTGGCCTGGGGGGCCTCCGTGAAGCATGCCGCGATGATGGCGTCGGTGTGATGTCACATCCATCATGTTGAAGGCTGCAGAGCTCCTCCATATGCTCCAAGGTTCCGTGTTGCTGGTGAGTGCAGGCAGGAAATGGGCCCTGGCTGTACCCCGGAGAAGTGATAGAGGAAGGTAATAAGAAGGGTCATTTCATGTAATATAACTGTGAATCAGCCTGACGGTATGTCCAGGGTTTAGTGGGTTAGGCAGATTGCATTACCCTTGCATACCCTTATACATAAGTCTACATCCTTTGCCAGCTTTTGGAGGACGGAATGTCCATTTCCCCCAACAAAAGGAAAGTGGGACAGTTTCTCTAATTGTACAGCCTTCAGAACTAATAATGTAAATGATATCCACCAATGGTGCCACAGAAAAGAAAGTCTGTCCTCTCCAGAGAAGCGGCAGCATCAGTCTGTTGTTTACATTCAAGAGGCTGCTGATGTTCTTTTGTCTCCTGAAGCAGTGCAAAAAATGACACATTTCTGTCAGTTGTGAAGTGTGAGAGATGGATGCCCCTAGATCGTCTGGCAATCATTATTGACCAATAGGCTTTTTTTTGTATCTCATCAATGATCAATAAACTGTATCTGCGGCAAACTAATGTGATGCATGACATTCGTAAGGCATTGCAAAACATCTTGGATAAAGTAGAGAGAGATAGTTAGTTCCACACAGTTTGTGACTTTGGCGCAGGAGTCGTTTTTTACATGGAACTACGTGAGAAGATGAATCAACAGGAATCTTCATGCATCCATCTCAAGCTGGAGGTCCTGAGCAGCTTCAATTAACTTACCAATTAGTAGTATTCAGTCCAAATGCCTAAACTTGGCCAATGTTTTAATGGCGTTACTAGAAACACTAAATGCTGACCACAAAACTTTGCTCCAAATGTTGGTCTTAAGTGTCATAAAGGAAAGGCCCAATCAATACTCAGTAACAAAGCATGACATTTAAACATTGCAATCTTTATATGTGATAAAGCCAATGTCCAAGGTGTCGGACCGATTGACAAACAACTACAAAAGTTGTCCTTTCAAAGGAATTTACCGTCCTCAGACGCGCAGGGCAGAATTCAGCCTTTCTTTGTGTTTTTCCATCATGGCTTGTGCCTTGCACCAAGCCAGAGAATTGATGTCAGCCTCAAATGTCACGGTAAATATTGCCTTTAATGAATGGCCTGTGTGTGGGAGGAGAGCAGAGAAATACAATCTTACCTTCTGATCTCGCAGGAAAATAAATACCAGCTCTTGTCTTTGACAGAATATTGTTTTTTCCTTGTCTTGATTTGGCCGTTTGCACTCCAACCGTAAAGAAAATAGGTCATGGTTTGGTCAGGATGTGTATGTTGTGTGTTTATTGTGAGTGTGTGTAACGGAATGTGTTCATGGAAGCTTGGCTATGTGTGAATGTGTTTCTGCTCCAGCATCTCACCCTCATCCTGAGACCCAGGAGGCCCTTAGAGGGAGTGTGACATTTTTAGGAGGCCAGAAATGGAAGAGAGACGTGTGAACATTGTATGCTGGGTGATGGATTGCAGTCTGTAGGTAAAGGTTACACATCACTTCTAACCCAATCTGAAAACTATTCACTCCAGGTTATGAACCGATATGGTGCAGGCTATATTTTGCTTGTAGAATGGACTGTTCCTGAGGATGCAGTGTGCTACAGGAATCTTGTAAAATGGTCGTCTTATTTTCACTCTGCCAGGAACAACAGTATAGGGACCAATCCGACCCGCATGACAATGTGCTAAAGATCAACATCCTGCAATTAATGTTGTTAATGAAAATACACTTTTTAAAAGATCTTTCAATATTATATATATATATATATATATATATATATATCTTCCCCATATTTGTGAGCATTGTAATTTTTAGTCTGTTTTTAGTTCAGGATGGGAACAACACATAGCTCACTTATCTTTGGTCAATTGTGCATGACGGTGCAAAGTTTATACTGTTTTTATGTTTTTTTAATTGAATGGCTGAATTGAAAGAGTTGTTTACCCTGTGGTATGAATAAGAAACATTATTTTCTGGATGAAAGGATTTGCGTTTGCGGTGTGTCAAGAACATAAAGACTATATAGTTGGCAAGCAGATAAAGGGGGGGGCTCCTGCAGGTGGGGGCTGACAGAGCTGCAGGCCTTCATGTTGATGCTGGTGATTAAATGGTGCGCAGCAGCTGGTGCCTATATTAAAGCATCTAATCACCCTTGAATGATGGCGGCAGCGCGCTCTGCCTCCTCATTCAAACCTCATTTAAATCAAAGCAACAAGCATAAACATGGATGATATGTGTTGGTGGCCTCGCACCGCTGCACCGCAGCAATGTGCCAAACACACCGCGGAAAAATGTCAAAGTCTGAATATTTAATCAGCTCTGCTTCCCAAGCTGACACGACTGCAGAATGCAGAATAAATGGACTGCTAATTAAGCAGCTGGTTGAATCAGACGTGATGTATGTGTATTTGGTTGCATATGGGCATTTCACTGTGGATAATAAAGGTGCAGTCAGTTTCATTTTGAGATAACTTATTAGCACATTGCGTTCCTAATGCAGGTTTAATATCAATAAACATGACTGGGAACAATAGCGTAATATTCCTGTCACACAGTCAGACTGGAAATCTCTTTCAAAATGCTCCAGAGCCACAGAATCTATTGATTATCTCTCAAACAGCCAGCGCTGCTTGGTTCATTCTGACAGCTTCACAAACAATTGCCGATTGTATAATAATGAAAGTTGAATTGCACCAGGGTATATTTCATATGCCTGTATATTGCACAAAAAAACCCTGTTACTAAACTACTTTGCAGACTTATAAACTGTATATAGTATCCTTAGTTTATAATGTTTAGTAGTAGGTTGGTCTATTATAGTGTATTCTAACTTATTCTATATATGTATGCATATTATGCTCTATAGATGTATATATTTTCCCTATTTGGGATCAATAAAGTTCATCATACAAAATCTAAATAATTGCAAATGATAAAACCCTGTTAACACCACAGGTAAAACTATGATGACTCTATGTGTAATGATATCTGACCACAAGACCATCTCTATGGAGCTCTCTTTCCAGTCCCCACTCAGCAAGCCCAAAGGCCAAATCCGCTTCAGTAAACCTGAGGAGCATCAACCCGGACACCATGACCCTGGACCTCCAGCATCTCTCTTCCGCCAACTTCTCATCTGTAAATGAGTCAGTGGAATATTACAACCAGTCCCTTAACAGTCTCCTTGATCTGCACGCCCCCCTCAAAACCAGGATGGTCACCTTCTCACGCTCAGCCCCTTGGTACACCGGCGAGCCGCGGAGAATGAAGACAGCTGGGCGTGTCCTTGAGCAGCGGCTCAAGGCCTCAGGACTCACTGTTCACCGGTTAGCCTATCGTGAACACCAGAAGGCCTACGCACAGTCCCTCAGAGACGCACGGTCCCTCCAAGCAACTCTTCTCCACCATAAACCACCTCCTCAAACCCCAAAGTCCTCTACACTCCAACTCCACTGAGAAGCAGTGTAGCAACTTCGCCGCCTTCTTCACTAACAAAGTTGACACCATCCGCTCCATCCTCTCTAGCCCCTCTGCACCTCCAGTTCCAACTGCTGACCCACAGCCTGGGACAACCCAGCCTCTTCGCTGTTTCACGGACATCTCTCAGCGAGAGGTTGAGGGCATCGTTAGGAGGATGAAGCCCTCCACCTGTGTCCTGGACCCACAGACCGTGGAAGCTTTTAAAAAAGGCCTCAAAACCCATCTGTTCAATAGAGCCTTTCCCTAGACCTTTTATTTATTACCACCCTTTTATTTTAATTGTATTTTATTGTTTGTTTTGTATCGCTTTTTATTAATTCTACCGTGTTGTGTAATGTTTTTATACTGTTCATGCTCACTGCTTGTAGCACTTCGGGATTTGAAGTCAAATATGAAGTGCTTTATAAATGAAACCACGGAAGAAACACCAACTAATATAATGGTGTCTAACTGACACATATCCCCTCTGAGCCTCACTTAGCTCTCTCTGCCTGTTTAATACGTTGCATACGGATATGGAATCGACATCACGCAGCAGCACAATGAGCCCACAGAAGAGCGAGCGGCCGTATGACAATCTATTTTTTCCTGCTGCAGAAACCAGGCAAAAGCTGCTTTGTTGACAGGCTCCCTTTGTGAATGTGGTTTGGCAACAAAGGGTGTCTTTCATCCTCAGTGTCTGCCGCTATCTGCAGGGGCTGCAGCCCTTATCTGACTGCAGATAAAGCACTTTTTCATTCAACAGTTTACTTCTTCCAGCCCAGCATTCAGGCTTATTCCCTCTCCAGTGAGAGCTGAGAGAGGCAGCTTCCTCAGAGCAGCACAGACTGAATAATACCAGCCAATGCAAGTTGAACCTGCACCATTTGTAGATGATCTTCCCGTTGTTGAAATCAGGTCAGGGGTTTTGTATTTATTTCAATTATTCAACCCTATTGGCTGTTTCACATCTGTTGTTTCCCTTTTGAGATTCTGGACCTTTGGCTGACTAACTCTTAGACCTTGAGCTGGAGTGCGGTCAACAGTAATGGTTATTGTATGGTAATATAACTTTTTTATAGAGATGCACGATATTGGTTTTTTGAAACCGATAACTTCCTGCTTCTCAAGACCGATACCGATAACCGATAATAATATAATATATATATATATATTAAATGTACCTGTAGTTTTTGCACACCTGGTGGTAAAAAAAAGACTAGTAGTGAGCAAATGACATGAGCATTACTACTATGAACAAAACTAACCCTGGGGTCGTCTCTGGCAAACTTCTTGCCTTTTTCAAAAGCCTCGTCGATAGGTAAAAGCCCCGGTGCCTTTGCAGCTGGCTTTGGATTCGCCGCTAGTTTAGCAGCGCAGGCGTCTTCGTGCGCTTTTAGCACACCATCAGGTGTGACCATTAGGTGACTAATCAGGTTGGAAGTATTATAGCTCGTTGCCTTTTTCCCTCCTCGTGGAACTTCTGCATTGCATTTGTTAATACAAATAGCAAGCGAACTATCTAACTCTGAAACTTTGAAATAGTCCCATACTACCGACGACATGTTTGTTTACTGTCCTGGCTTCACGGCCGCACACCATTTACGTCACAGCCAGGCATGAGTTAGGGAGCGCTGGATTTGTGAAGAACTCCCCTCTTCCTAAACCACTAATACCACAGTACTGGCAAAACGGGAGGAGCTGAGTGAAAAACAAGCGCCCCTCATCCCAATCCACCCACACCGCAGTATTTTTTCCTTTTTTTTACCCAAAATATATATTGTATATTATCGGGGCTATTAATACTTTTATCGGGTTTATCGGGATGACGTCATAATTCCTAATATCGGGCCGATAATTATCGTGCGCCACTACTTTTTTATGCTCAATATTTCATTTCCAACAGTGATGATTTATTTCACAGACTTACACCTAATACAAATATACCAAAACCACAGAACACAAACAGAAAGAGAAATTCAAGAAAGGGTGAGCACAATGGTCAAGAGGCTAACGAGCCCTTTTCACAATTCTTAATGAAAATGGTTTGCAGCAAATGAACACTGCTATGCTATGCTGGCACGTGTAGGCATCAAGAGATGGCTTATGATATGATGCCCATACTTCTACATCAGAGGAGTAGAGCATGCTGCAGTCAGGCTCCTCTGTGGTGGCAACAGTAGAGCACATTACTATTGAAGCCTCTCTGTGTTTCATTAAGCTTTCATTACTAAACTTCAATAACATGTGATACTCGTCTCCCAAACGATTGTCATTCCAAAGATTTTGATCCTGCTCTCAACATCTTTCAGTGACCTGAGGAGTCTGCTGATGATCACTCTTATAAAATAAGCCTTTGCATATTAAAATATGATCTTTGGGTCTTTGCAAATGAAGAAAGTGGTTTATAATATGTATACACTATATAGCTCTCAAATGTAAGTTAACATTCTACAAACATTTGACATGACATCATACGTGCTCACTTTGCCTCTTTGCATGACCTGGTTTTTCAGTCTCTGTGAGTTTGTATGTTCTATAACTGTGGTTATGAAACCCATCCCACCTCCATAATAATAAAGCACTCTGACATTAGGCAGTATTATGGTCTGTAGTCAGAGGCTGACGGCCACACAGAGGGTCCATACATGAGCGGAACTTCCTGTTCAAATGAAGGGTGGGGAAACTCACAGCTCTTAGAACATGTTAGATATCGGCAGTGATTAAGTTACACTCTACTCATTTGAACAATTCTGGATACTTAAAATGCATAATAAGTATATCTGGCCAGAAGTAGGGTGGGTCAGCATGGATATGGTCTCTGGGGGGGTTAGCCAGACCCCCTCCCAAAAGATAATGCTCAGAGAACAAGAAATGTTTTGTCATACCAGAGGATCATGAGACTCTGGTCACATTATCACCAGGAACCACAGTACACTGAATATACTGTATGACTCTATCACTGATTCATTTATTATCGGTGGTTTATTGAATGGCTTAGTTAAATACTCTATTCTGATTGGTCGATTCAGAACACGTGACACATTGTTAATCCAGTAGTACAAACCGCTGTCAAGGACTTATTGACCGTTGTTAAGGACGCTCACATCTGCAGAAACAAGTCCGGTCGATTTAACGACTTTTCAAACAATATTAATATCAAACGGCGAAACATATTCAGTTGCCAGTTACTTTAGCATTAGGGCAGGGATATCTAGATACTTCCCAAGGTCTGACATCATGAATTGTGCTACTTTTAAAGCAAGCAGCGATGTTTTCAAATCTGTAATCAAAAAGCTCCTCAAAAACGCTATCGAAGCAGTTCCTGCCGTTGCTACGTTAGTTCAAACAGTAACAACGGACTACTTTTCTTAGCGGATGCATGTCAATTTAAATCAATACATACAACTATTTTTTAAATCAATAAAATCATTTTCTAAATCTAGAAAAGCATTTCAATTAATATTGGGAGTCATGTCGTTACTTTGTTGAGAATGTGGCCTTGTAATAAGCGGGATAATGTGCAGCGACTTGGTCCTTCGCGTCGGGCTCCTGATCAGCCTGTCGGGTGTTCTTTTACCCATAATGAGCGCCTCGCTGCACATTATCCCTTACTTATTTAATGGGGACTGATACAACTTCCATTACTAACTAGAAACATCTGATGAAAGTGTTTATAGAGGATTCTTTTCAGCAAGAGTTGTCCGAAGAAGGGCTTCTATGAAACCAAGAGATTAGAACTGTCAGGTAAAAGGATGAAACAGATTACAGACATATAAAGTATACTATAAAAATGTTACTTTTAAAAACTTGACATAAGTACAGGGCTGTTTCTAACCAGGATTTGGTTGCTTTCTTAAAAGGGCTGTTCAGCTGGTTCACCATGGGCCCTTCTCACTTCTCTTATTTATCATTTCCTCGCTCCTCGGTCTCGGTATCACCGGAAGTTGATTTGCCTGCGCCATCTTGAGTAGCGTCCCAATGGCCTTATTTCTGCCGGAGGACCGAGGAGCGATAATGGAGGAGCTATAACCGAGGAACCACCAGACCATCCTTCGATGAAATCCACAGATACTCGCCCCGCCCCCTTACTGTGTATCGCTCACTGATTGGACGATGCAGCGCATGCACTGATCTGATGCTTCTTGACATGAGAGCAGTTTCCCAGCGGAGAAAATACATGAACCTCTCGGGAGTCACTCCTCAGTTTATACCGTGTTTTGTTTCAATTCCTGTTTCATTTAGTTACACATATGTGATATATCTGAACAACAAAGTGGTCAAAAATCATTTTATTAATTTATTGGAAACATTTTCATGATCGCTTTTTTCGTTTAGCCTATACATTTTAAGAATGGCGTTTATCTTTTTGGAGAATTAGTTCTTATTTAATGTATTTGGGTCTACAACAGATGATACAAATGTTTGTGTCAGTAAATGTGTACTAACAGAGGCGGGGGTGTGTGTGGAAATAACGGGGACAGAGCTGCTGTCAGACGATCAGCTGTGCAGCGTCATCACAAACGGACGTCGCTTCACGTGACGCTCCGGAGGAAAGGACGTCCCATTGTTCTTAAAACTCATTTCCCTGCTTCTTGTGGTTTCCTTGCGTCTCTCCATGCTTCCCTGGTGGGAGGGACTAAACGCAGGGAAACGACGCAAGTGAGGGACGCAAGAAATCCATTTAACCGAAGTGAGAAGGGCCCCTAGTGTCAGGTCACAGCAAGGAAGTCTCCTTTAATATCATTTGTATCTGAAATTAGAGCACAATAGTGTGTTTATGGATGAAAGTGAATGATGACAAAATATATAGTTGCTGTTTGTTCCTGTGCACAACTGTCCACATGTTTCCACATAGTGCCACAATAATATATCAGCGCTTGATTGTAGGAGGTATGCATTCCTAACCACCAGTCTATCATATATTCACAATGCTATCAAAACCAGCTATCCAATGAATTGTGAAGGGACAAGCAGCTTTTTTGATGTTTTCATACATTGCAAAATATAGTACAGAATCACCTTACAGACTTTCATGGTATTGCACACATCAAAAACTGTGGGATCAGTAAGGTGAATAATGAAAACAACTGGTCAACATCATGGAGACTTCTACATCATGGCATACCAGGGCAATAGATGTAGAAAGTTGTCATTGTTGGGGGGTTTAGACGCAGTTGGATTATCTGACAAGCACCTCATTTGTAGCATACTGAGGGCTCAGGCAAAGGGGCAGTGCACAACAAACAGGATGTGGACAAGTACCACTTTGATCAAGAAAGCAACCTGCTCAGCATCTTGATAGCATTCCCCCTGGTTTATTAAGGCTTTATGCTCATTGCTGTTTGTTTTGTGGAAGAAGAAGAATACATGTCCCACCATAAGGAAGTCTGTCCTCTCAGTCTTGAACTTTTGTAACCTTGCATCTAAGTTTCAAAGGCTCATTGAACCCCCCCTGAAGAAGACTCATTGCCATCTGCTGGCCGAGCTGAGCTCTACTCCTGTCTGCACTTCCTGTCAGTGTGTCATCACAGAATCAGCGCCTCACACACTGACTCTTCACATCCCTCACTCTCAGCAGCTCTTGCTTCTCTCTCAGTCCACCGGCCTTTCAGTGATGCCTTTTGTGACTTCCTCAATCAAGGCGAGGTCAAGCATTTCTCTCAACACAGCAAATTACTTAGCCAAGTATCTTCCTAGACTGAAAAGCTGGAAGGCGACAGGAAGTCAAGTCAAGGCCATCCAGTTTTAGAAGTCACACTGAACCATATGCTTTTGATTGAAAGGCATGAAGGAGTGTGTTAAGTGATAACATAGTATGTCTTTCATCCTGCAGCAGCTCTGTGTTTCATGCTGCTGATCTGCATTGTGAGGCTCGTCAGCAGCACACACTGCGGGTTGTTATTCACAGAGCTAACAGCACACTGTCGGACCAACACAATGACCAAGGCTCTTCCCTCAGGCAGCACTATTGTTTTATGAATTAGCCCTAAATTAATTGCAACGCTGAGCTTGTGAGACAAAATGTTTTCCAATACGCAGTTTTGTGTGGTGTGTGTGTGTGTGTGTGTGTGTGTGTGTGTGTGTGTGTGTGTGTGTGTGTGTGTGTGTGTGTGTGTGTGTGTGTGTGTGTGTATTGATCGGCCCAGAGGTGGTGGCTCTGTGGAGCTCTGCAGAATAACAATGAGTGATGGAGGAACACGGAGCCTCTCTCTTCTGGAGAGCAGCATCAGCAGGGTTGGGACACGCCCCCAGGAAGTGCGCCGGACTCTGATGAAAATATTCCTTGTGTCCAAACGGCGGTACTACAACTTCCGTATCAGTCCGTGACGTCACTGGGCCCAGAAAGACTTTTCCCCATTGACTAACATGGGGAAAGAGACGTCTGTAAATCAGCGGATAATTGTTTTTAAACTAAATAAACTACCCAGTATGAACTATTTAATAGCCCTTATTATAATCATTCGGTCCTTAAAGTTGTAAAATGCACTAAAAGCCGAATCTAGATTTATTTTCTGTCTCCATTCATTCTACTGAGCCGAGAGTGGGAGCTCCGGGGGCGGGGCATAAGGGGCGCATGCTCTGTGACTGCACATACGGGTTCTTCTGCTCTGACAGCCAGGCATGCCGGGTAATCTGTGACGTTTCGCTCTCTCAAAAGTTGGGCCATTTTATCTTCATGCGCCAATGAGCAGCTCTCATAGGAAAGAACGAGACCCCGCCTCCCACGCTGTATCCAGTTCTTATTATACATCCATGGGTTGGGAGGGTTACTTTAAAAAATGTAATCTGTTACAATAACTAGTTACGTGTCAAAACATTTCATCAGTAACCTACCCTAAAAACCTTAAAAACGTTGACTTGAATTAAATGCATTATGTCAACAGATTTCACATAACTGTATTAGGCTAGTTGAAAGCAATAATATTAAGTTGAACCTAATACTATTTAAAAATAAAGAAGTAATTATTCAAAATGATGTGAAATCAGTTTACATAATACATTTAATTCAAGTCAACATTTCAGTTTTTTTGCATTCTATTTCGATGTCAATTATTGCTTTATTTGATTGCCATCTACTTGTTACGACCCGCCCTCTACTTAATGGTAGAGACTCGTTGGGGAGACCTGCAACATAGAAAACACAGCAAACACGCAGCATTTAACGGTGTTCATTTATTGATACATCCGTACTTACATGGCCAACTGGCAAATGACAATGCACTGGAGGACAGGAAACAAACAAAAGGACAAAGGGGGCCTGGGCCAGCCACACCACGGGCCGTAGGACCCAGAGCTTCCCTCCGCTACCCAGAAACCTAACAAATCCCTGCGGGAGAAAACAAAGCCGCGAAAACCTAGACTACCTGTTCCTCCAGAGTACATAAGATACAGACACTAGGAATCTACAGATCCTGAAGCAGAGAAGAAGGAGGAACAACCTCCTCCGGCGTTGAGATTGGGGAAGAGACTCTTCTCCTCCAGCTTCTGCTTTTCAAGTCCCCAGCTGAACGTAATTAGGACACCTGGGGGAGGCGGAGCCAGGGGCGGACCAGGTGTGTCTGTGCAGCAGGGAGACAGAGAGACCAACAGGAGGGGAGCACGTAACACTACTATATTTGTATTACAGTGTTCTTAATATAGTTCACTATCTGTGTACCTTTAAAACTGTTATGTACAGTATGCACCATGACATCAAGTCAAATTCCTCGTAGGTGTGAACCTACCTGGCAATAAACCCGTTTCTGATTGTGATTACCTCCAAATCAAATGCAATGCAGAGAAAAACAAATAACAATAAGATGATTTTTACTGAAGTGTTTGTAACAATGTAACCTTAGAAAAGAAGAAACCATGACATTTCATATCAAGAATGTAGAAACAGTATTAGTTTACAAATGCTATGTAAGTTTAATAATGTATTTAAAATAAAGAAGACTTAAAGTACCCTCAATATAAACCATAAAGAATATTCATTTAGTATGTTTACCTGTAATATATGGGCCGCAGAAACAGAGATGTAGGCCAGTCACGGTGTGAGTACATCACTGAACATTTGACACAGAAGCCTATAAACAGCTGGAGGTGCAGCAGCTGGGGGCTTCATCTCTTGAGGTCACCCTCCTCTCCTTCACAGCCAGCAGGAAGTGGATCTGCCGTTCCTTCATTCCTCTTTGTCCTTCATGCCATTGGCACTTTTCTCAGAGAGGTATGTTCCAGCTAGCTGTGTGTTGGCCAGCTTGTATTGAGAAAAACTACTCAAGGTCAGCAGCAGTGCCGAAACGTCCTCCTGTATTATCTGTCGCTTTGTAACACACTCTTCAAAGAACCGGATGGAATGTGTTTCTGTGCCCATGCAGCCTAATATTGTTCTCACACTATTTCATTTGTGTATTTCTTCTTGCAGTATATTTAATTCATTTTGATGTCTCAAATACTTGTTATCTTGCACTGTAAGGCAAGGCAAGGCAAGTTTATTTATATAGCACTTTTCAACACAAGGCAATTCAAAGTGCTTTACAAAAAATGAAAGACATTAAGAAAATGGCATTTAAAATCAGTCATTAAAAAGAAAAGTTAATAAAAGAAACATTAAAAGAAAAAATACATGGATAAAAGTTACAGTGCAGTCTAAGATATGAATAGTTCAATTAAAAGCAGCGACAAAAAGAAAAGTCTTCAGCCTGGATTTAAAAGTAGTCAGAGTTGCAGCGGACCTGCAGGTTTCTGGGAGTTTGTTCCAGATATTTGGAGCATAATAACTGAACGCTGCTTCTCCATGTTTAGTTTCTGACTCTGGGGACAGAAAGCTGACCAGTCCCTGAAGACCTGAGAGATCTGGATGGTTCATCATTTAGCAGGAGGTCAGAAATGTATTTTGGGCCTAAACCATTCAGTGCTTTATAAACCAGCAGCAGTATTTTGAAATCTATTCTTTGACACACAGGAAGCCAGTGTAAAGACTTCAGAACAGGAGTGATGTGATCCACTTTCTTAGTGTTAGTGAGGACTCGAGCAGCGGCGTTCTGAATCAGCTGCAGCTTTCTAATAGATTTTTTAGTGAGACCTGTGAAGACACCATTGCAGTAGTCGAGTCTACTGAAGATAAAAGCATGGACAAGTTTTTCCAAATCCTGCTGTGACATTAGTCTTTTAATCCTAGATATATTCTTTAGGTGATAGTAGGCTGATTTAGTAACTGTTTTAATGTGACTGTTGAAACTCAGGTCAGAGTCCATGACTACACCTAGATTTCTGGCTTTATCTGTTGTTTTGAACATTGCAGACTGAAGCTCAGCGCTAACTTTTAAACGTTCTGCCTTGGCTCCAAAAACCATTACCTCAGTTTTATCTTTGTTTAATTGGAGAAAGTTCTGACACATCCAGTCATTGATTTGTTCAATGCACTTACTCAGTGTTTGAATTGGAGCATAGTCTCCTGGTGAAATTGTTACGTACATTTGTGTGTCATCTGCATAGCTATGGTAACTTATTTTGTTGTTCTTCATTATCTGAGCCAGTGGTAGCATGTAGATGTTAAAGAGAAGAGGCCCCAAGATGGAGCCTTGAGGAACCCCACATGTCATATTTGTCAACTCAGATGTGTATTTACCTATAGAAACAAAGTTGTTTCTGTCCTTTAAGTAGGATTCAAACCAATTTAGAACTGTTTCCGAAAGTCCCACCCAGTTTTCCAGTCGGTCTAGTAATATGTTGTGGTCAACAGTGTCAAACGCAGCACTGAGATCTAATAATACTAACACTGAAGTTCTGCCACTGTCTGTGTTTAAGTGGATGTCATTAAATACCTTACAAGAGCAGTCTCAGGGCTGTGGTTTGGACGAAAGCCTGACTGGAACACATCCAAACAGTTATTTAAATGCAAGAAATTACTCAACTGTTGAAAAACAGGAGGTTTGATATGGGCCTGTGATTGTTCATTACTGAAGCATCTAGATTATTCTTTTTTAAGAGCGGTTTAATGACTGCAGTTTTCAGGGCCTGTGGAAGAGATTTGTTTACTATATGAAGTAGATCTGAGGCCATGCAAGGCAAAACATCTTTGAAGAATCCTGTTGGAATAATATCAAGGCAGCAGGAGGAGGATGTCAGAAGTTGTATAATGTCCTCTAGGTTGTTATCATTAATCTGATGGAATTGTGTCATGATGTCTGAATTGATGTTAAGTGTACACAGAGACAACACATTTGCTGTTCCTGATGCAGAGGCACTGACTGCTTGTCTGATTTTCTGAATTTTGTCAGTGAAAAAGGAGGCAAAATCATTGCACGCCCTGGTGGATAGAAATTCAGAGGCTACTGACACTGGGGGGTTAGTTAGTCTGTCGACGGTAGCAAACAAGGCACGTGCGTTGTTTTTGTTTTTGGTAATGATGTCAGAGAAGAACGATTGTCGTGCGTTTTTCAATTCCAAATTATAAAGGCCAAGTCTCTCTTTATAGATTTCAAAGTGAACCTGGAGTTTTGTTTTTCGCCACCTGCGTTCAGCTTTTCGACATTCTCTTTTTTCTGTTTTCATGGTCATGGCCTTTCTCCATGGAGATATTTTCTTGCCAGACACTTCCTTTACCTTAGTTGGAGCAATGGCATCTATAACATTTTTAATTTTTGAATTAAAATGATCTAGCTCATTTACTGAGATGTTAGCAGGGGCAAGTGTGGAAGAAAAATTCTGAGTAAACATTTCCCTAGTATTTTCAGTTAAATATCGCTTTGTGGTTACCTCTTTTTGAACATTTTTGTGAACAGAAATAGAGCTCTCAAAGAACACACAGGAATGGTCAGAGAGTGCAACATCAGTCACCACAACCTTAGAGATATTCAGACCCTTTGAGATAATTAAGTCCAGAGTGTGCCCCTTATTGTGCGTGGGCTCCGTCACATGCTGAGTCAGTCCATAGCTATCAAGAACACAAAACAGTTATTTTGCCCCTCTGTCCTGGGGGTTGTCAACATCCATCCATCCATCCATCTTCTCCCGCTTATCCGTGGTCGGGTCGCGGGGGTAGCAGTTCCAGCAGAGAGCCCCAAACTTTCTTTTCCCTGGCGACATCAACCAGCTCTGACTGGGGGATCCCAAGGCGCTCCCAGGCCAGCGAAGAGATATAATCCCTCCACCTGGTCCTAGGTCTACCCCTTGGTCTCTTCCCAGCTGGACGTGCCTGGAACACCTCCCTAGGGAGGCGCCCAGGTGGCATCCTAACTAGGTGCCCGAACCACCTCAACTGGCTCCTTTCGACGCGAAGGAGGAGCGGCTCAACTCCGAGTCCCTCCCTGATGACCGAACTTCTCACCTTATCCCTAAGGGAGACACCAGCCACCCTGCGGAGAAAACCCATCTCGGCCGCTTGTATCCGGTTGTCAACATGGATGTTAAAATCACCAACAATGACTAGACGGTCAAAGTCAATACACACTATAGACAGCAGTTCAGTAAAGTCATCAAAAAAGCTTGCACAGTATTTGGGTGGTCTATAGATATTTAGGAACAGAGCTCGAGAGGAGCATTTCAGCTGAAGGGCCACATATTCAAAAGAATCAAAGTTTCCATACGATGTCTTCCTGCATTGAAGGGAATCATTGAACAAAATAGCAACTCCACCCCCTTTCTTATGCATTCTTTCCTGACTCATAAAACTAAAGTTGGGAGGGGTTGATTCGATAAGAACAGCTGCACTGTTATTTTGTTCAATCCAAGTTTCTGTTAAAAACATAAAATCGAGATTGTGCTCAGTGATAAAATCATTGATTAAAAATGTTTTTCCTGCCAAAGACCTGACATTTAATAAAGCTAGTTTAAGTTTGTTAGATACACTATCAGTCATGTTTTTTGTAACAAGCTGTGGCTGACATGGAATCACTGCTAAATTAGATAAACTCACACAAACGTTTGAGCACTTCCTGTTTCTAAGATGATTCACCGCTCTTAATCTATTACCTATCAACACAGATATCGGCAAAGCTACTGGCAGGCAGGGCCCCGACATGTCCTGGAAAGAGTTGAGAGTGCCATACGCCCTTGAGCCTGGACCCATCACATATCAGTAAGAGTTTGTTGCGTTTTGTACACACACATCCTTATCAGGCTTCGGAGACTGCAGATGCTTTCTTGAAGGGAGGGGAGGTGGTTGACGTAGGCACGGTGATGGAGACGTGGGACATGGTGCGGGGGTAGAGGACATGCTGCCAGGGGGGGGAGGTGGTTGACGTAGGCACGGTGATGAAGACGGGGGAGATGGTGCGCGTCTCTGCGGTGATTTTGGTGGGCGTCGTTGAGGAGCGGGGGTAAAGGACATGGTGCCAGCCCTGCGTATCGCCTTCGTTTGGTCTTTGAACTCCAGGAAGGAATCGGTGCCAACCCTCTGTATCTCCTTTGTGTGTTCAGCGATCTCCAGGAGGGTGGGCGAGGGTGAAAGGGTGAACGGAGTATCCTCAAAGGCGTTGACAGGGGGGGGGGGGGTGACGGGCAGTGGAGACTCCTCCATGTGTCTCCCATAATTAGAACATTCCTCAGGCGGGTGCAGTGATAATTCTTCAGGGTTTTCTGCACGATGTGTTGTGTCTTTCTCCTGTTTTGATTCCTCTTGCCGCTTGTCCTTGGCAGAGGGAACAGATTGATGACGCAGGCAGTTGAATATGTTAGAGATAAACAATTTCACTCCTGACTTGTTCAGGCAAACTCCATTTGTCTTGAAAAGATGTCTGCGATCTGTAGGTGGAGCCTGAACTATGCTATTGTGTATTTGACGATAAAGCCTTATAGAATCTAGAATCTTGATAGCATGCAGGCAGCAGGATGGACCTCTGAGTGTGAAGACCCTGAGCCGGACCCCTCCTCTCTGATCTCACTCTGGACACTTCCAGTCCGGGGTCTCCTGTCATGATATATACAGCCACTCCTGCACTTTGTGTCTGACCTTGTTGAATACACCACCAGCATCCATCCTGTGTACGCAGCTGCTGTTCATGTGACTACATCTGATTCCAATGATATCTGTTTCTATTTGATTTGTCTTATGAATCACATTATTACAGTATTGTGTATATACTTTTTTCACCACAACATTTAAGTTGGTTGAGTTTGTGTATTGTTTTGTATTGCATTTGTGCGATTACCAGATTGCAATATTATCTTTCTTATAAGCTACTTAAATGGTTTCCTACAAAGAGCTGCTGAATGCATGTAGTCTGCTGCACATACTCACTGGGTGTGGTGAACGTTGACCTGATGGTTATGCCATTGAGCTTTTCAGGTTATTATCTTGCTCTCCAAGTACGACTGTACTTTGGCATCTATCATGTTATTAAGAACTTTTCTACCTGTTGTAACGGCCCGTCCACACAGCGGCGTGCGTTGAAGCTTCCAACGCTTCTGCCCATTCACTTGTGTGAATGGGGTGACGTCACTTTTAGCCGAACTGCATTTTGGGAAGTGACGTGGAGCGTTGCTGGCGTAGCTGGCGTCAAAAGTTGAGCAATGTTCAACTTTTGACGCCTCGACGGAGGCGTCAGCCAAGGAAATCCCGTTTATGCAAATCTGCCAGTACAAGCGCTAGCCAATCAAACCGCGTGTATGCTGGGAGAGACTACGCAGGTCATTTCCTCATATTCAAAAAAATGGAGGGAAAACTCATTATAGCGGTAGTGAATCACCCGGTGCTGTATGATCAGTCTCTGTTCATCTACCGGGATACAAACCGGAGGAGCGAGGCATGGAGGGAGGTGGCAGAGACAGTGGGTGAAACTGGTAGGTTTTCGCCTGTTTGGGGATTTTATATCCAGTTTACTTCGTTTTAACATTGCTATTGCTTTGTATGTCGGGGGCGGGAGATTCATGTGATTGGTTGTTGGTCGCAAAAAATCCCCAAGCTTCAGATACGCCCACCTCCAAGCGTCAACGCACGCTGCTGTGTGGACGCTCCGTTATCGTCTCACAGAACTCAAACTGCACGCTTACCACTAAACAATATTGTCTCTTTTCGTGCAAAAACACAAACCTCAGTGCCATGTGTCTCATTTTATAATTTAAAAAAGGAGGTTTGCACCTCCACCTGTAAGTAACACATGATGATCATTTATGACTGAACAAAATCCTGATTAAGCGTTTTCTGTAGTCAACTCTTGCTGGTTAGACCTCTGCGGAGATGTCCACCAGTGCCACATAACCCCTCTGCTATAAGACACTGGCACTTTCTACTGCAGACATTTTGATGTGATAGCAGGAAAAGCACAGGTTCATTTGAGCTCAGCCAGTGCCATTGTCTTGGTATCGTGCATGACACAGATCAGCCAAACTGTTTTGTTATTTTAAATAAAGATGATATCAAAACTTTATCAGTATCCAAAACACTTTTTGATACATGAAAATTAATTTAAATGATAGGAGATTGAGATGAGCTAATTGGGGCTGTAATGTATGTTTTTAGAGGGATTTAGATATTTTAATATGAATAGATCATTCTAAAGGAATACCCCACATTGTATTTGTCTGCATCACCTTTGCAGGACAGTTCACTCAATGTGTCCTGTAGTTCAGCATCACCTTGAATCGACATGAAATACAGAGGAGAAGATTTGACAGTATAATACTATTGGGATAACTAGGTCAGAATTATTTTTAAATGTTGTAAAGTTTAGTCTGAATTTCACCATGTGCCCATTGTTCTCAGCAGCGGCTCTAATGACAGTCAGGGAGGGTTTTTCTGCAGGAAGAGGCCAGTTTGATATCTTTCATGCAAATTATGCAAGAATGGAAATGCAAATGTTGGGGATGTTAATGGTGTGATTGTAGATTTTGGAGAAAAATATCCGCAACAGATTACTTTGACAAAACAGGGAGATTGAAGGGAGCATTTCCTTTGCCTGATGCTGTACAATATACTTTGTCAATATTAAAAATGCATATAATTAGTTGTCTGGCAAAATACATTTGATAGAGAAGGACATACTGTGACATTCTAGGCGAAGGTTATCAATCTGAATCTTAATCTGAAAACAGTCGTCCTAGATGACACACAAAGATATCTGTCAACATTCTGTCCGAAAACACACCAATGAATCCAAATATGACGCACATGTATTTAAAGCTCAATTTGCTAAATTGGCTGCCATGTTCAGACTCTACATTTGAAATAAGCCCCGGCCCTCATACATGTTTTATATTATTTATCACAGCGTGACGGTGGAGAGAGCTGTTGCTCCATCTTCTCTTTCTTATTTGCATCTCAGCTCCACAGTTCAGTGGCTTGTTGTCACACAATCTGACACCCTCAGCGCCAATATTGCACACTCTTGGAAATATTCCCACCAAGACTTTATGAAACTTATTTCACACTGTGTGACGTGCAGCGAACCGGCAGGGTTTTTGGTAAGGCAGAGTGAATGTGTCATTTAAAAGTGAAACAATTGTAGTATATAGTGTCTGCATTGATATATGTCACTGGTGTAAAAATGAAGAACAAAATACACTTAATTGAAAGTGAAAACATGTAAAATGTTTGATTCTATGTGGATGATTTTATATGAAACTCCTTCAAAAAAATGTAAGGATGTGAAATGGCAGAGATGAAAGCTTTACAGCAAGTGAATCAGTTGAATTCTCTCAGTTACACACAAAGTCAAATGATTACCAAGCATAGCACAAACAGAATTGTTTATTCGTTTATATACATTTGTTCTACTTTGTCAAGGATGTATCGTCATCACAGCATAATGCTAATTTAGTCCTTTATGCTTCACAAGTCAAACAAAGCAGAATCAGTAACAACAGCAGTGTTGCTGCAGAAAAATGATTAATTTTGCATCAGGGATGTAAACAAACCAACACAATGGTGAATTATATGGGCACATAATATGCCAGGCATCTTAAACACCAAACAACGGTATAGTACCTTCATGATGTCACCTACTAACTCGTTTTGACGGAGCTGCCTGTTGTTTGGCTTCACGTTGCCCACATATTGACCTAAAAGGCTCACTTAAACTCAGCGTAAAGAATCAGCCAACTTTACAAAACGTAAAAAAGAAGGTTTGCTAACCATTTAAACTGGTAGGAATGGAGAAACCAGCTCGAGTGCGCTAGAATTTGAAAGTACGCAGCCGAAAAAATCTGCCCCTTCCTTCAGACTTCCTCACAGAGCCCCTCCTCCAACACACACGAACGCGCACATGACCAATGAGGGCACGAGATAAGCTTGTGCCCAGATGAAAGGCTGACAGGCAGGTAGGCCATCCAGTTACTTTAGCTGGGCTGGCTCAGATGATTGGTCGTGCTTTTTACAGCGGCTTCCACAGATGAGATTTTTTTAATGTATTTATTGTCAAAGCATTTCATATATTCATTGCTATCGGGATGTTAAGAGCATTCCATGGAATATAACAAAAAGTGTTTCTGAAGTGAATTACCTACCCCACCTTTAAACCATCCCTACTTACCTCTTAGCATCATTCAGACAGGCAAGCAGTGAAGAAAATAAAATATTATTTGAATTTTTTATGAAATAAAATGCAAAATGGAAGTCTTCACGTGTGCCCTTTTGACTTAAGTCGATTTATTCCTCACCTCGGTTTCTCTTCCGGTGCATTGTTTTTCCCAAGCTTAACAGCCAATCAGAGGGATTTATTTTACCGAAAGCTCTGCCGCCAAGTATGAAGAATACGCTGATAAATGGCAACAGTGTGGGACACATTGCACAAACATGGCGGACGTCTCCAAGTTGAACAACTGCAGATAATCCGCTTACTGCGTCAGGACCTTTAGACATCACTTTAACAGTATCAGATTTCAGGTCAGAGCCACAGTGCTCAGCTCAGAAGAAAAGTCTTCATGTCCGCTGATCTGAAGTCTGGGTTAGCAACCATCAAGGAGCAGATTCCTGTGGAATGTGTGTGTGGTGGTTGAATCAATATGACGGCTGCCCTGCTGGCTGCTGGGTAATGAGACAACATGTCAGGGTCGGTGTGTGTGTGCGCTCTGTCACCTCTCACTGTTTGCACACACTCTCTGACTTTGAGCCTGTTCAATCAAACACTTTTGGTGTTAAAGTTAAACTAACATTGCTAACGCTGATGAAATATAACAGTCAGAAGTGTGTGTGGAATAATGTGATGTTATTGCAAAGGACGTGTTCCATACATTTGATCATATGCATTCTATTTCAAATGGGTAGAAATGTTATGCATTGATTCGCTCGCCTCTTCCTTACCCTCTACTTTCAGTTGTTTAGCTTTTTCATTTCGGCACAATTAGCACAGGGGGGTTGGCATTTCCCCCTACATTAGAAGTGTGTGTAGATATGGTGGAGAGAGAAGACATGCATCAAAGATCAGAATGCCTCAATCAAACCAGGACATGTTGGGAATATGGGACGCACTTGGTAATCATGGTGCTGTCAATTTCAGAGATCAATTCTTCACTGTAGGAGCTAGCCATAAGCTGGCTTAATTCATATTTACTCTACAGGTGTTAGTTGAAAGAAATTAAATGCTCAGAATTTAAGCAAAGAGAAACGTCTTCCTTTTATTCCCTTTCATATTTGGATTACAATGGACACGTCTGTCACCATCCTCCACTCTTCAGGTTTCAGGCCTGCAGGTCAGCGAGCCTCAGTTAATGGATGGGGTTAAAGAGACCAACACATAGCTGCATATATGTGCAAAGGGACATCTCTAAGCAGTTGACCAAGCACAACAGAGCCGGCCAGCTAACCAATCAGAGCAGACTGGGCTCTGGTTTCAGACAGAGGGAGAAAAATAAAGAGATTTTTGAACATTAAAGCATGGAGACAAGTCACAGTAGAGACACTACTACATACTGATATACACCTGAACATCAGCAGGAGAGGACTCTTTAAAGTAGAGACACTACATACTGATATACACCTGAACATCAGCAGGAGAGGACTCTTTAAAGTAGAGACACTACATACTGATATACACCTGAACATCAGCAGGAGAGGACTCTTTAAAGTAGAGACACTACATACTGATATACACCTGAACATCAGCAGGAGAGGACTCTTTAAAGTAGAGACACTACATACTGATATACACCTGAACCAGGGTTTCCGCTAGGATTTTTTCTCGCCAGTCAAATGTCCGGGCAGAATTTATTTTACCGGATAAATTTGAAACTTACCGGTCATGTTTCAATAATAATAATAAGAGTTATGTTGCAGAGTTTCCGTTAGCAGGTAATTACCGGACTATGAGCAGATATGCTGATGTTTAAAACTCAGTTCACGGGGCTCATTTTTATATTGCTTCAGTCTATAATCGTAACAGATCGAAAAAATTCAGATTCATTTTTCAATAAATGATTCCACCAACAACAAACAACATAATTATTACATTCAAACAAACTACTTGTAGTAGATGAAGTACATTATTCAAAAGTTTACATTAACTTTGAATAATAACACGGGAGAAACGGATCCTCTCTTTTCCTCTCTCCCTCCCTCTCTCTCCTGACAGCCCGTCAGTTTCTCATGCAGCTAAACAGTGGGCGGGGCTTCAGGTGATTATGCAGAGCTGCGTGTCTCGGTCAGACTCAGCAGCTGATCTGATCTCTCTCTCGGGTCGGTTATACTTCACTCGCGTTTATGTCCATATCGATCAGATCCAGCTCTCCTGATCGGGCTTTATAGAGAGCACCGATCAAACTATTAAGAGTGAATATCGGCCGATAATGACCGGTGGCCGATCTATCGGAGCATCCCTAATTATTACCAGACATTTTGACCGGCAGGTTTTGAATTTACCGGTTTTTAATACATTTTACCAGCTAAAAACCGGTAATTACCGGCTAACGGAAACCCTGACCTGAACATCAGCAGGAGAGGACTCTTTAACGTAGAGACACTACATACTGATATACACCTGAATATCAGCAGGAGAGGACTCTTTAAAGTAGAGACACTCCATACTGATATACACCTGGACATCAGCAGGAGAGGACTCTTTAAAGTAGAGACACTACACACTGATATACACCTGAACATCAGCAGGAGAGGACTCTTTAAAGTAGAGACACTACATACTGATATACACCTGAACATCAGCAGGAGAGGACTCTTTAAAGTAGAGACACTACATACTGATATACACCTGAACATCAGCAGGAGAGGACTCTTTAAAGTAGAGACACTACATACTGATATACACCTGAACATCAGCAGGAGAGGACTCTTTAAAGTAGAGACACTACATACTGATATACACCTGAACATCATCAGCTGTCAATTTTGACGGGGCGATTCTATTTTAAGCGCTACCGACAGGGGCCGAAAGAGACCAGTGAGCGATACAGGGAGAGAAACACAGAAGAAGCGACGACAGAGCGGCAGAGAGAAGCGGAGAGGAGTGTGAACAGGCGTGTTGGCGGCAGACAGGGAGAGACAAATAATTACACATGGCCAGTGGCGTAACAAGGTTGTGATTGGCCCCGGTGCAAATATTGTTTTGTGCCCCCCCCCCCCATCGCCCCAAACATAAGCGCACGCTGATGCGCTCACACACGCACGGACATACTCAACCACTCAGAAGCGCCACATGTATAGGCTATCAACAACAGCCTGCCCTGGCCTCAGACCACCACAGCCTGACAACGGCACAGCGAACTAAGAAGAGGATTACACCTGTTTCCTTGATGTTTGTCCGATTATAGACCGATTGCTATAATATAGCTTTTGATCTTGGCGTCGGGGGTCTCAATAGCGCCATAGAGTCCCCTATTGGTTGGGGCCCTTGGGGGAACTGTTGGACCACCGCCGGGCACAGCCACATCCAGCCTCTCCTCCTAGCTGTCTGGAGAAGAAGGTTGCACAGCCACGGCCATGGATACAGCTTCACTTGTAGAGCTACTTGGCAATGATGGTGGTGAGGCAGGTGAGCTATCGTTAGCCTCCGGCTCCGGCTGCCGCTGCACGTCAACATTGCTAACGTTAACGCTCGATTTCGAGGACGATGTATGACAAAATAACGGTCTAATTTTGTCAGTTTAGCTGTTACATCTCCTTGTTCTCTCTTGTCCTTTCTCTTTTGAGCGCTGCTCTTGTGCTTTGGTTTGCTGTACATTATAAATGCAAGCTATTACATTTTTTATAATGCTACCGAACTTGCTGCTGCTAGCTACAGTACAGTACAGGTTGATTAAACGGTTCACATGACATGAAAGGGAGTAAGGTCATTGGACAGACAAATTACAAATTAGTTTAGGCTGCTTGGTTACTTTGAAGACATCGTAAACCAAT
The DNA here is from genome assembly GCF_902827175.1 of Gymnodraco acuticeps. Taxonomy (NCBI): domain Eukaryota; kingdom Metazoa; phylum Chordata; class Actinopteri; order Perciformes; family Bathydraconidae; genus Gymnodraco; species Gymnodraco acuticeps. The sequence goes on from NW_022990145.1 coordinate 566,547, forward strand.
CAATGCCATTGGGGCCCCAAAAAAACAATATTAAAAAACTTTTTTTTTTTCTGGGCCCCGGTGCGTTGCTGACTCATTCATGTTCATCCTGCCCACTGGGAGCACAGAGCCAGTGTGTCTCATTTGTTCAGAGACCGTGGTGCTCATTAAAAGTGCCAAAACACCACTATGAAACAAAACACAAAGTGTTTGACCAAACATTCCCTCTCAAGTCAGAACTGAGGTCACAAAAAATAAGCAGTCTCAGAGCCCGATATGATCAGTCCACCAGGATCAAAAAACATCATTAAAACTAAATATCGTTCCAGCGCAGGCTAACCGAGGCTAACCGAGGCTAACCAATGAGCACCTGCATGTGTGTGTATGAGAATGGCCCTGACACCATTTCAGCCCAGATCTAAACTCCTGGCAGGACCTATTTTATTTTTAAATGCAGCCCGAGAGGAACATTACACATATCCACAGTATTTACTATATATCTGTAGAGTTCAATGTTCATTGACAATAAATGTTGTTGTTTTTGAATTGTACTTTCTTTATTTGATTGGCAGTCAGTTGTTGATTACATGCAGACGTTGATAAAGCTACAGCTACTTCAATATATATATCACACTAATTCATGAAGCAAGTTAGACATTTTGAAGTTCCGGACCTTTGCATGGGGAGATTTTCTCTAACTGGACCTCGTTGAATTTTAGTTGAATACCCCTGATCTATACTGTTCCCCTCTAAACTGTGGCTAAAGAATATGCATCAGCTATAACATGTTCTTTAAATGTAACTGAGGGAACAAGACCAAACCGTTGACAGGGGTTTCCATCCGTCTGTGCCATAATCTATGCATCACTTTAAAGTGTGAGCCCCCTTATACATCAAATGTATCGACTGCAGTGTGTCTGTGAGTAGGTGTGTGAAGAAAACATTGTTCATAGTCAGGGGTGCACATACATTTGTTAGTGTGTTACTCAGATGAGTAGCAGGAGACAGTGTTTAGTACTGGTGGCCCCCACAAGGGATGAAGCCCTCTGTGTCGCGAACGTCGGCGCCGTTAACAGCAGCCCCGCCTGTGCACACGGCGACCGACTCTGTCGTCCGGTGATCTAAGCGCCTTCTGTAAAAGCTTCACAAGTCCGTCGGTACGCAAAGGCGCTTTGTGACACAAGTGACGTTACGCATTTCGTTTGCCGCGCATGCGTACCTGCGTACCAGTTATGTGCACCCCTGTTTATAGTGGCAGTTTGTCCTGAATGACACAGGTGTTGAGTTTCATTTTTCTTCAAATGAGGAAAAACAATTCTGTACTTTAATCTCCCAATCTGATCACTCTGCTCATCACATCCTGTCTCTGTGTGCTGCCTCCTCTCTTACCCCCTGATGGACCCCCCAGTCACCCCATTGACCCGCATATGAGTGTGTGTGTGTGTGTGTGTGTGTGTGTGTGTGTGTGTGTGTGTGTGTGTGTGTGTGTGTGTGTGTGTGTGTGTGTGTGTGTGTGTGTGTGTGTGTGTGTGTGTGTGTGTGTGTGTTTCATCTGCTTCCGGACCAGAGTTGAGAGTGTGCAGCACTAAATAATGAATGACCTACAGGCTTTTTTTCCCCCCCTCACTATTCTACACCTCGCTTGCACGTGTGTGTGTGTGTGTGTGTGTGTGTGTGTGTGTGTGTGTGTGTGTGTGTGTGTGTGTGTGTGTGTGTGTGTGTGTGTGTGTGTGTGTGTGTGTGTCTGTCTGTTTGTTTACAGGGTTGAATCCTTTTAAAATGCAAATAATCTACTCCTCAGTTGGTGTACGGTTTTAACTGATTACTGTCGGCTGTCTCCAGTTTAGATCCACTCCAAGCTATTTTATCATAGATGTCACACCTTCTGTCCTCGCTGCATCACAATAGACACGGTGAGGATCCTTTGGCAGAAAGCCTGTCAGTCAAGGTCATCTATGACGGAGAGAAAGAGGGAGCTAGGAAGAAGCGGGCAGTGAGTGAGAATGTGAACAAAGGAAGTGTCTCCTCTGTCGGATGATTAGTATTTTTTAGCGTGACGGAGCGTGACATGCATCAGCGTCTCCTCTCTGAGGACTGATGAACAGAGGAACCTGCTTCTGTACTACTCTAACATCCCTACTTGAAATGATCATCATTTTTTCAGTCTCTATCTTTGTTATGGTGCTTTTGAGGTAATATTTTCACATATTTGTTTTTATATATATGCCAGTCTTCACGGGGTGTTTGTTAAGAGACATGAAAACCTTAAGAATGACACTCGTGTCCTCTGTCTGCAGTCCAGCAGCACTGCAGAGGTCCCTGGTGAACAGAATGCATGCTTGTGTTGTGGGTGGAGCTGCACATCCATGATATTTCAGGTCATGTGTAAGGGCCTGGCAATGCGCTGGGTAGCGGTCGCTCCCAGCGTTTTTTTATTGTTTCTATGACAACGATATTTCAATAACGTATCACTGCTGTTATATGAATGACTAACATGGATACAGCGCGGGAGGAGGACGATAAAAGTCACACACTCACCGGCAGCAAAATCCATCCGGTCCATCTGCTTGGTGTTCCTGGTCCTTGTTCCGTCTGACAGACACGGCCAAAAACTAGCCTTTCATCCCATTTCTACAGTGACTTCACCTGCGCTTTTCCAAATGTTTAAATATTTTCAACTCTGAGCGGAACAAAGACATGGTGTACTCTTCCAAAGGCATGCGCTCGGTTCTCATTGGAATATATTTTAAATGGACGCTGTTTGTAGACGTAGGCCCTAATGGATCCAGTCTTTTCTCTCCTTTCCAGTTCCAAGTTTGTTCAACTTACTCTATGATACAAGAAAAGTGCTGTGTGTGAATTTGCACGTGTTTTACACATGCTATTTTGGGAGCACAAGTATCTCCCAAAGGGAAGTGTGGCTAAATGCACCATACCAAGATGGTGTGTTCATAACGTTGTAAAAGTTAAGTGTGGAATGCTTTCATACTAAACCATTGCCATTTTGGCTACGTTACAAAAGTTGTAGGAACAGTCGTGATTGCAGATGCTCTGGTGAACACAGAGCTATACAAATGAAAAGGTATACATGTTGCTGTTTTACTATCAAACGTACTATGTAGAAAAGGAACCACCATACATTTAATTGGATTATTGAGCAAACTGTAATGATTTGCTACCACTAACATTAATGTTTTGTTAGCTAGCCAGCTAACCAACAGATGCAGTCGTCACTTTCACTGAGGGTGCAGCAGCTGTGTGCAATTCCAGAGAACGCTACCCGCTGGAAATAAAAAGACTGTGTTCACACAGGACAACTTGGCACTAAAGAAAGCAACCAACTAGAGACACACTACAGGTAGTTTATACAATCACTGATTATTACTTTTACTAAGATAACCCTGATAAAGAGTACGTACACACCATTCTCAAATACAGCTTTATAAAGATAGAATTTAAAAAAAAGTCCGAAGAAGCTGTGGTTGTGTGCCCTTTACGTTTCTTAAGCTGAAACATAATATAACCTTTGACACTGTTGGTTTCATGTGACAGAACATTTGGTGGATTATGTTTCTACTTTAGGATGGCAGGCAGGCGCAGTGAAATGTATGATCTGGTCTTACTTTTATCTTTTATGTCCCACATTTGATTTGCTATGAATCAGAGTTTACAGGTATAAGACATTTATTCTGGAGTTCAAAGGTCATGTTGTAAAGGGGGTGTTGCACAGTAATTCCTCCTCTCTCCTGCATATGTTTTGAAAAACTTTTGACTGATAAAATACAAGGCATTACTCCAGATACAGATGATGAGGAGACTGCTATTTGACAGTCTGCTCTGCAGGAACATGTCCAGGGACCTAGAACCCATTTGCGGGACCAGATCAAGAAGTTAATACTCTGAAGGTCATCGTTTCTGGTAAGCTGGTACAGTATTGAAGAGTTTTTATTGGTCCAACACAATGGATCCTGCAATGTATGTACAGTACTCGTCAAAGAGTATAAGAACTAATTGCCACAAGTAACCATTCAGAACATGAAACAGACATTACTTGTGCTGGTAAAGATTATAGTTCAAAGGACTTCTGCTATTGTCAGTTTGTCAAAGGTTGCATATGGCTGTGAGTAAAGTGGTTGGGTACAATTGATTTAGAAACTACTCGAACCAACGGTCCAAGTTCATATTATCAAGCAGTTAATAGGTCATGTTGTTAAGGGGGCGTTCCTCCTCTCTCTTGCATATTTTGGAAAAACACATTTTTACTAATAAAAAAAGGATAGAGGATACAGCAATGAGGATGTAATGAAAATGTCCATCTGTTCTCCTTTTTTAGTCGATCTTCTTGTTTTGGCATCCTACATGAATATGTAATGCTGAGGTGCTGCAGCCCAGTGAGGCAGACGTAAACAGTCCAGCTCCTCTTCCTCAGCGTAGCTCAGCTGCTAGCTGCTGCTCCTCTGGGCTGTACCATGTCCGCTGAACAGGGGTCCTCTAGGGTTTCAGAATGTCCTCACAGACACACGTTTTCCCCCATCTGCTGCATCGCATCCATTTCTTACTGTCCATCCCCCCATCCTCCCCCCTTAGTCCCATATGAGCTTCAGGCTCACCATCTCTCAGGGCTGTCAGCGAGAGACAACGCAGACTCCTAATACCCTGCACCGCTCAGATTTCACTCCCCCCTCTGCTTATAGTACAATCTGATCATTTCCAGCTTGCGAAGGGAGCGGAAGAGAGGGAAGGGAGAGAGAGTGAGGGAGGGAGATGTTTTGAGCTGGTTTGCAGGAAAGAGGTTGGCCTGAATGTTTTCTCTCTGCTCTTCAGAGGCATCCAGGTGAGCTGTTTCCTCCTGGAAGGTAAGAGGAAGGCTGAGATTGGTGCTTATTTTGTCCTGCATCCCTTGCCATTCCCACCCCACCTCCTTCTTCCTTTGCTTCGGGTACATGGCTTTTGTTAGCTAGTGGGTGTGTTTGAGCATGAGTAATATTCCCCAGATATATCTGACACACGTAATGTGGTAAAAGGCGATGTGCAGACAAGACGGCATTTGTGCATTTATAGAGCATGGATTGTAGATACCTGCATGCACGGTAGTGTACGAGTGTGTGTTGGGTTTTGGTTTGGGGGGGGGTTAGGGGGATGATGAGCTCTCATGCTAGCATGACAACTTGAAAGAGGATGGCCCAAGTGTCGTCTCAATGGTGAGGATGTGACGAGAGACTGGGGAAAGGGAGGAAGTAGCGGGAAAGGGGGGAGGCAGTGTGTGTGTGTGTGTGTGTGTGTGTGTGTGTGTGTGTGTGTGTGTGTGTGTGTGTGTGTGTGTGTGTGTGTGTGTGTGTGTGTGTGTGTGTGTGTGTGTGTGTGTGTTTAGATGTATCTGCAGCTTTTGGAACAAAGTCTCATTGCTTTTCCTGAAACAGCATCAGCACTGTCAGCCCCCCCCCCCCCACCAACATCATCACTACCACCCATCCCCACTGTGCTAATAGGTAGCATTTCCGTTGTGGTAGTGAAATGGATGCTGATGTTTGCTGGTCAAATGAATAAGAGGCTCTGCTTAGCATTTCCTGCTCACTCTACTTTCTACCGTCCTACTTCAGACACATCTTGGTGGGTTGGAATGTGGGCAGTGTGGGAGGAAGAGGAGGAGAGACAGGCTTTTTACCCTCAGGATCTCATGGACGCATAGTGAGGCTTTCTGCAGGGCCATAAGCAGCTCTGTAAGAAAGAGACACAGAGATGATAAGAAAGGTGGGCTGAAATAGGAGACGGACAGTTTTAGGGTGTCAGGATACAGGGTCAGATTTAGAGTAGTGTCCTTACTGACAAACAATAACGATTTTCTTGGTAGATCATCCAAACCAAAATGTTTGCCTCAGTAAATACATTAAAGCATGTCTTTAAGAATGCTTTATTATTTGATTTATTTTCAATCTTGCAAAACCTTCCTCAAATGATTGTTTCTTTCATTTTGTCCTGACATTGCTCTGTAAGCATTTGTGTGACAGCTCTTATTTCAAGTAGGCTGCAAGAAGAAGTGACAGTTCTTGGCCTAACAGTTTTCTCTACGCTACTTACATAGTCGTGTAAATTGTCATCTGATCACGTCTTAAAGTCAACTTGTTCCATTCTGAATGGAAACATTGGAGGTCCTCCACTTTGCTGCTTCCTGATTCCTCTTTTGGAGCATTGTGTCTTCGTAGTCTTGATGTGATGAATCGCACCAGTGGATAATGAAATGTATACAAATGTATGACTTGGAAAGAAGTCATGGTGTTGTTTTGTGGAAAGAATAGCTCAAAGATCATTATGGCCTATAGTCACAGCTCACACCAGGAACACAAACGCTGTTAAAAGTTGTCCTGATTGCTGGATTGTCTTGTCTTTGGATTGTATACAGTTACATTTTGACAAAGTGCTATTTGACAATCTGCACAGCAGGAACCATTTCCAAAACCAAATGTAGATGTTTAGCCAGAGTAATTCTACTGTATTAACTACAGGAGTAACCTGACAGACTTTGCAGTATTTTAGAGTTCTCATTGGTCCAACACAAACCTAGGCAGAACTATGTCAATCAATCAATCAATCAAGCAATGTTTATTTATATAGCCCAATATCACAAATGTTACATTTGTCTCAGTGGACTTCACAGTGTGTACAGAATATCAGTATGACAATACGACACCCTCTGTCCTTAGACCCTCACATCGTACAAGGAAAAACTTCCGAAGAAAACCCACAGTTTAAAGGGAAAAATGGGAGAAACCTCAGGGAGAGCAACAGAGGAGGGATCCCTCTCCCAGGACGGACAGACGTGCAATAGATGCCGTGTGTAAATTGAAAAGATAATACATTTGCAACATAGGTAGTCCAAATATTTGGAAATGCATGTGTGTATAATAGGAAGATGAATCCACGAGGATATCCATCCAGGACCTATGATCCAGGACCACAGCCACGACTCAAGATCCAGGGCTCGCGATCCAGGACACAGGACCGCAGGATCATCCATGACTCCGGATCCCGGCGTATATAGACACCAAAAAGAAAGACATTTGGGGAAGCTGGGTTAATCGGAACATGAGAGTACACAGGTATAGACAGAGAGAAGGAAGAAGTAAGATGTCCCCCGACAAACTAAGCCTAACCTAACAAACTAAAACTATGTGTCACTGTTACCTCATTCACACCAATGCAACTCCGGTTTAAGCTCCGTGCTTTTCAGGTTCAGAACCGGTTCTTCGGTTTAGCTCCGGCTCTTTTCACACCGCCCAGAGTCCGACTGATGCTGCGTCATCGTTTGCGTCATGACGTAACCGTTTGCGTGCCTGCTTCATAAAGCCAAACCGCGCGGAAACCCCTCACAGCTGACACCGACAACAACAACAATGGCCGATTGTGCTCCAGCTTCCTCTGTACCTCTTCGGAAGACCAGATTCCCAGTAGGTAGCTGGTCTCTTCAGTGGACCAATGCTGCTTGTTAAGTTTCTCCATCGTTGTGTACAAGCTGGATAAAACGCGGGCTTTTTGTTGTTGTTCAAGAGTTGATCCCGCCCCTGCCCTCGCCTCGACGTAAGCGTGACGTATGCAGTGCTTTTGCTCTGGCCGGACAATTGTTTGGTGCTTGAAACGAACCGGATTCCGGAGCTAAGAGGCTGCTCCGCTGCGGTGTGAACAGGAACACCTGGTGCTTTTCAACCTCCAGCTCCGAACCGGCCCTGAAACACCGTTGGTGTGAATGAGGTATCAGTGACAATTTTAGAACCTGGAACAGACATTACTTGGGCTGGTATGGACGTTAAAAACAAAGATTGGTAGTTTAACAGACATTTTGCCTGCTACTGAATGCTTGTCTAAGGTTAGGACTATGAGCTTTGATCAAAGAGGTTGGGTGCAACTGATCGAGACACTCCTCAATGTTGACTGATGGTCAAATTTCAAACTACCAGTCAAAAGCAGGATTCATAGATTTCCAGACTAAAATCCCATTGTGAAAGCTCAGCTCTGAATGCACAGCGTCTATGTGAGGCCTCCAATATGTTTTACATGTCTCTGTAGGGGTTACTACTAACTGGAACACTTCAGATAAGTGCTGACTGCTGGAGAGGTCAGGGTAGTGTAATAGCTGCATAAAGGTCTCTCTCAGCTTACATAATGCTTTTATTCAGATGCATTTCCCTAGAGATGGAGTCAATGACACACAGTGTAATTTATATCAAGTGGCTACACAATAAGGTGTTTGCATAAGAGGCACTCGTGCTAATGAGTCAGCAGTGAATGCCCAATTAGACCTGAAACTCAAATCCGGTTAATACCATTGTGTTGTGCTGATTTATTGTGGACTCTGTAATGTAGCATCTCTACATCAGACACCATAAGCACTGCATAATGATCAACCACACATGGCAGGTTTTTTTATGTTGAGGCTTTAAGCATGGCACTATTGGTTGGTCGACAGCTTTGATCTAAATATCTCAACATGATGGATTTACATGAACTGTTAGGATGTTCATTGTTCTAATGAACAACATGAATACGTTTCTGCCACAACAAGGTTCACAATTTAACAATATTATTGCCAAATACTACAACATTTACTGTTTTCCAAACGGCCTTAGCTGTTCTTTGTGTTATTGCTAATGTTAGCATGCTAGACACCTAAACTAAGATATAGCGAAACTGGTAAAGGTTATACCTACTCATGATTGTCGGTATGTTGATTTATTTGTGTGCCTTAGATCTGTATATTGGTTGAGTTTAGAGGGAAACTCCATCTTTTTTACAATTTAGGGTTTTATTAACAGGGAGTACCGGTACTATTTTTAGACCACCAGAAAAGTACATTGACCATTGGTACTGGAAATGTGCCTTATAAGTAAAAAATAAATACTTAAAGGGAGAGTGAGTACGATTTAGTGTCATATAGTATTTAGTTTTGAGATTCCAACCAACTAAATACCCCTATCCTTACATTTCTGTAAGGAAACAAAACTGTGGTAACGAGCCAGGTTAAACATGTAGGTATGAACATGGTATCTTTTCTTCACCTTGCTCAGAGGCCATCCAAACCGTTAAAGCCATTTTTAGCGTTTAGTTTCAGCCTTACATGAGTTTGAGGCTGGAGAGCAGGGGGGGGGCGGGGGGGTGTGGAGGCCCGTCACAGCCACTCTCCTGAGTGACTGTGCACTCATAAAGCCGGAAGTCCCGGAAAGCTAGCCAACTTTGTAATGTATACGTCAGTGCTTTTTATACTCCAGAATCCCAATCAACTGCAATGGCAGCTGTACTGATTAGGAGGTAGACGGCCTGGCTGAGTCCAATTGGCCGGAGCGTCTGCTGGGTCTCAGACACCTCTGTCACTGTGGGAGAAGAGGCCGGCTGGCACTGGTTTGAACTGTGAATCTTTTTTTACAGAGTTACAGATACTGACATACATGGGAAGAATAACAAGCAACTACACTGTAAAATATCGAATCGAAATGGTGAGTGAAAAGTATTTCAGGGTCACGGTCCAGTTTGTGATCATGACAAAGCAAAATAGATGCCTGTATGATACAGTTTAACAGAACATAAATTACCTCTGACATCCTTTAGCATCCTTATAAATAAATTCAATTTTAGTGTGCCTGTGGACAGAAATAGGAGAGAAAAAACTAGCTATATTTACCGAAAACCTAGCACAGAATGTAACCATAGTAAAAAAACGTAACTAGCTATTTTCACCGCAAGGCTCCGCGTCCAACCTCGCGATGAGTAAAGAGAAAAACGCATATCATGTCCAGTTCAACTGGAAACATTTGAATTCTCAGAACTGAGGGGCAAGATGTGGCTCAGGAGGTAGATTAACCCAACATCCAATCAGAATGCCGGTGGTTTGATACCCGGCCTAAGCGGTCACATGTTGAAGTGTCCTTGTGTGTGTGAGAGTGTGTTCTTCTTCTTGTGTATGGTAACCACTGTCTCTGATTGAATGTGGGTGTACATGGGTGAATCCTGACATTCATTTTGACTGTTCACTAACAGTTTACACAAACAAACTAGAGACCTGAAACTTTCTTCAAATAATTATTTTAAATAGTCCACTGGGTAGTTTGAACAGTTTGAATCTTCTAGCATTTTTAGACTGTAGATCTGCCGAACAAGACGATGGAGAAGAGTTGAGCTAAACCTTTAGCAACTCAAATACTAATTGGGTAATATTTTCTTTGTAAAGTCTTGATTGGACATACAATGTTAATACAACATCACCTGCTTTAATGTTTCTGTCTATAAGCCATTTTGGAAAGGATGAATTGTTATGTGTTACATTATATCCCAGTCAGATAGTGATGTTGTGCTGTGCATGGCTTAGCTCGTCTCTATTTAAGCTACCTTCCCTCTTTGATTTTCTGGGTAACTGACAATATAGCAGCATGCATCAGGGGCGTGGACTTGAGTCATACTGGAGTCGCACATTTGATGTCTTGTGATTTCTCTTAGACTCAAGCCTTTTTACCTAAAACGTATTACCTTTCCCCAATCTCAGCTCCCCAACCACCCAAAACGTAACTCGTCTATTCATTTCCCTTCTTTTCTTGATCAAATAACATCATTAATTCAACTTAATTAATAATTATTAATGAATTAATACACTTAAACCTCCTGTTGTCTTCGGGTCAAATCTGACTGATTTACTGTATACTTTCATCAATCATAACTTTTTTGTTTTACATTCGATTGCATTAAGGCTTCATGATATCCTTCACAGTAGACCTTTGAACATATAACATTGCTGATCACCACTTTCATTGGATTGTGGATGATTTAGTCAACTTTGTAACCCGCTCAAAAATGACCTCCATAAAGAAAAGGAATTAGTAACCATCCGGATCAGATAAAACACACACACACACACACACACACACACACACACACACACACACACACACACACACACACACACACACACACACACACAGAACAATTTGACACATTTCCCGCTCTTATGTGCCCATCCCCCCACATGGATCACACCTGGCACACGCAATACATGTTCAGTGTCTATTCTTTGTATATTTACTGCAGTTTTCCATGTATACCAGTATCTGATCCAATATGTACAGTTTGAAAGGGTGTTACATGAAATGTGATGATTAATGTTTTTTGTGTCAATGTAATAGCAGTTAAAACAGGACCAGTCAAATTTGACCGCGAACACCAAAGTAAGGGGGGGGGGACAAAGACAATAGGAGGGTTAATATCCTTGATCCCCTTTGTTTCAATCAATCTGAAAGCATTCAATGAAGTTGCAGAAGAGAAACATGAATACTGTTACATTACTGAGTGCCAAAATAATGCTGAGGTCAAGAAAAAACAATTTGACTTCATTAAGAAACAGGCCAATCCACACGTAAGACTTACTTAAGACTTGCAGAACACTGACCTCAAACTCAAATGGTGTTGTTATTCTATAGTAGATCCTGTTGAAGACTCTCTAACATATCAATGATGCAACATGCTTCAGAAACACACTGTATTGTTTTCAACCATCAACGATTACCTGTAGAATGTAGTTCATCCTCCAGCTCCAGGTGCTGTCCATAGCAGGGGTTCCCAACCTTTTTTCCCAAGAGCCCCCCCAAATGACTCCTGTTGGAAGTTGCGTCCCCCCCCCCCCCACACACACAGACACACACACAAGGGGGGGGAGGGGGGGCGCAACAGCGGTAATTAAAGTTTAAAAGTCTCAAAATGCTACAACTACTGTCACAAACTGGATGAATGTGAAGTATTTTGTTAAAGGAGGATGAAAGCGTAATTCAGGAGCACTATTGGAGTGACTTTGATGGTTATTGGACTCAGGATTCATTAATTTGGATTCCCGCTGTATGAAGAAAGGAAAGGACGGCACAAGTGGAAACAATTCACAGAGGGATTAAACTGTTTAAAACACATGCTCAAAGTAAGCCGGATTTTGCCGATGTGTTTATGTGGATTCAAAAATCGTAAATAATCTACAAAATGGAGGAGACCGATCTGATCGGAGCAACTGTGACAAATAATCCAACTGAAACCGGCATGGACAATGACTATGTTTTTTAAAATGCGCTTATCCAGAAAAGCCTAGTTTGGACACTTTACGGGCAGAAGAAACATTTCTATTAAAGAAAGAATTATACATTTCTGTCTTTTTATGCCTTTAATACTAACTTGAATTGTTATTACAATTAATTAGTCAATTATTTTTTATATTTGATTGGAATGTAGAGACAAGGCTTTTAGTGAAAATCATGTATTGCCTTACAATTATATGTAAAAAAAAAAAAAAAAAAAAAATGATATTTGGCCTCAAATCATCTGAGGCCTGGCGCCCCCCCTGCGATATTTGGCGGCCCCCCAAGGGGGGCACGCCCCCCAGGTTGGGAACCACTGGTCCATAGGATTTCTGGGGATAGAACCCTGTCAAATGGTTTCTATATTTCACTAAATATTGTATACACCTATCATGTGAGGGATTCCATTGTGTGCAGTGGTGATGATGAACGTGCAGCAACAAAGAGACAGTATCTGGGGCATCAGTTAGCTGAGGGGATATTTATTCCACCACATCTGTTCATTAAGGCTAGTGTGCAAAAGGATAAAGAGCCACAGCAGCAAAGTGACTTTGTCAAGAAGCCAATCCAACTCAAGGATATTTGATACTAGGTGGTTCAGTGCCAACATGGAAATGACTTTGATCCATTACCAAATAACCCCTGAAATATATTAAAACTCACTGATTTATAAATCACATTTATGCGTATCTGTGTTAAGACACTTCTCACTCAGAGACTGCCACGGTACAGTTTGTGAATGTGAACATATACCTTAGCCCAACGATGAGATATTGAACAGTGACAAGAGTAAAGAATCAATAGATAGAAAGGTAGCTCAAGAGAAATGTTCCAACCCTGCAATCAGCTCAATTATGTGAGAGTAGAATTATGATAAAAACATTCAAACCTTTGGTATTCTGATTACAAAGGGAAATATTTGTATGTAAAACGTTTAATGTCTCATATTTAGTCCAGTCAAGTTTGAGCACCCTTTTCTTCCCCATGTTTACAGCTATTATTGTTGGCATTGGGGATTATATTTGATTCTAAGAAATATGGTATTAAACCTAAATAATATATATTAAATATTAAACTCATTGTTTTGATTTACAGCCCACAACCTTCCTGTTTGGGTTCAGTCCCACAGCTCTCATCATACATCAACTGCAGCACCAGACACAGACACATCATATTATCAGTCAACAAGTAACCTCGTAACAGGATGACACAATATATTTTATATTTATTACGCCCAACCCTTAGTTTGCCCTATGGGGCTAAAGAGATTCCACCACTGACCCAAATACACCACAGACAGACACATTCAAAGTTATCAAATCTATAGGATTTATTCCAATCAAAAATGCAATCAAAATCAGTACAGGCCTATCGGGATTCGTCCCGAACGTCCCAATGGCTTCTTGGGCTTGAGTAGCAGGCGCTGTAACCAATCAGCTACAAGTCTAGAGCAGGTGGGGTAGGTAAGTTTGAGAAACCGGCTCGAGATACACTTGTTGTTATATTCCATGGAATGCTCTTAACATCCCGATAGCAATGAATATCTGAAGTGCTTTGACAAAAAATCCATAAAAAAATATCATCTGTTGAAGCTGTAGTTCTGTAAAAAGCACGACCAATCATCTGAGCCGGCCCGGCTAAAGTAACTGGATGGCCTACCTGCCTGTCAGCCTTCCATCTGTGCACAAACTTATCTCGTGCCCTCATTGGTCATGTGCGCGTTCGTGTGTGTTGGAGGAGGGGCTCTGTGAGGAAGGGGCAGATTATTTCCGGTTGTGTATTTTCAAATTCTAGCGCACTCGAGATGGTTTCTCCAAAATGACCTACCCCACCTTTAAGATCCGATAACATCTAACTAGCTAGCATTAAAAAGGTTAGTTAGGATCAAAAACAAATACACAATTGGTTGAACATAATAAATGAGTCTGTAATATTGTTATAAACAGTTAATAACAAACTCATAAGTAATGAGCAGTCTTAGTTTAAAGCGTTACGTTTCTTATAAATAAGTGTAATCTACAAATGTACAGTAGGTGTTGATAAACGTTTATTTACATTGTTATAGTCTTGTCAACACATACAACACAACAATAGGACAAACAACTTAACTAATGCTTATCACAAGGACACTAACAAAAGCCTTTTTGGTGATGGACAAGATGGACTCTCACTGTGTTTCAGGACACACCAGCACACGCACACACACACACACACACACACACACACACACACACACACACACACACACACCCACACACACACACACACACACACACACACACACCACACACACACACACACACACACACACACACACACAAAGAGGAGGATGAGGTGTTTTTTCCGTTCTTGGCTCTGATGTGTCGTCTCTCTGTCGTCCTGAGCCCAGGATGATGAGCAGCGAGCCGATAGCCCTGCTTTGTCTCAGTGAAATGGAAAAGCGTCGGCACAGTTAATATGAGTTTGCAGAGCACATCAGTAGACTTCATGGCGGATTGCCTCTTGTCATCCGTCAAGCTAATGTCATCACTAACGACTTCTCTGGAGATGCTGCATTAGCCTGCCGCTGTGCCTACCTTTCCCATTACTGTACGGATACTCTAGATAAGATTCATCTTCAATGATCCCTGGGGGGCTGGGGGGTCACTACAGAAGTACAGAATTAATTATAGATAGGAAAACAATACAGTCTATCATCCTCTGTTTACCTGTGTGTATGAGTGTGTGTTGGTATTACAGGGGGGGGGTGGTTGTAGTGATTAAATAGGTAGTCCTTGAACCACAATCGATACGGTGTAATTGCATCTGAGGAGGGGTTTTCCTGTCATGGTAACCCTCATCCAGAGGAAAGCCAGGGACCCACAGGTTGCCTTAACCAATGAACAAAGTCTTCCTATCACACTGAAGAAACTGAAACGCTGACTATAATTAAATGTATTATGTCAACACATGTCACATAACTGTATTAGGTTACTTGAAAGCAATAATATTTAGTTTAAATAAAAAGTAAATTAGATTCAACTTAATATTATTGATTTAAAAACCTAAGACAGTTATGTCACATGTGCTGACATAATACATTTATTTAAAGTCAGCGTGTCCGTATGCTTACGCTCTTAATTGGTATAATTACATAATCATTTTCCACTTTAACATACAAATAGTTACCTTACCCATGTAACCCTAACCCTAAATGTTCTTTGGCACAACCGTATGACATTTTTTACCAGCATTGCTTTAAATGTATTTGTGTTCGCTCTCACATTGTTGGAGTTTATATGTTAACAGACATTTAACTGTAGTATATATTTGTATCCTACTTCCTTGACTTGTTGAACAAATGCATGGAAGAACAGCATCCAAAGTGACTTCGAATGGCTATAGGCGCTTTCACACCTTAGTACTTTTCCCGTTTAGTTCCGATAGTTCCTGGGATTTTGCGTTCACACCAAAAAGAGAACTTAGTTCATGAGAACTTTTACCCCATTTGTAGTCCCTGCTAGAGAGCAGGTACTTTCCTGGGGAGAAAAAAGTTCCAATTTCTATTGGCTGGGCGAATTGCAAACCACGCCCTGTAAAACTCGGAAACGTTTTTTTAAGCCGCCATTGTATTTGCTGACATTAGCATTATTAGCATTAGCATTAGTCAGTGGCGGCTGGTGGAAAATATTTTTGGTGGGGCTATGGAAATGAGGTGCAAACCATACAAGGGGGCTCCGGGGGGATGCTCCGGAAGACAAATTGAGGCTTAAAAATATGAGATAATCCATAATCTTCAGTGTGGTTAGCTATGAATCTTCAGAAACTTCCAAACACCTTGTCCTGGACATAGTTTCTACAGTATAAACTGTACAACAGTACAGTAGGCCCACACAAACTGCAGAACACTGGTGCTTTGGGAACACTCAAATGATTTAATTCCCATTTAAAATCAGGAGACTAAATACGAACATTATGTGTGTGTGTGTGTGTGTGTGTGTGTGTGTGTGTGTGTGTGTGTGTGTGTGTGTGTGTGTGTGTGTGTGTGTGTGTGTGTGTGTGTGTGTGTGTGTGTGTGTGTGTGTGTGTGTGTGTGTGTGTGTGTGTGTGTGTGTGTGTGTGTGTGTGTGTGTGTGTGTGTGTGTGTGTGTGTCATACTTGCCAACCCTCCCGATTTTCGCGGGAGACTCCCGATTTCATTGCTCTCTCCCGGTTTCCTCCCGGGGTTATATTTCTCCCGCATTTCTGACAAAATCAGATTTACTCACGACTGTTTTCACTCGGACTTTAATACACCATTGTTTGGATTCCATGGTAACGCGTCTCTTTAATAGCGCGCGCAACTCAAAGGGTGAGGAAAATAGTCATAGAAAACTGAACAAGAATCGACAACTCCACCCTCTGCTCACTCCTTTCCTGTAAAATACAGGTCCAGCCCACACATACTGTATGCTCCATGGTGCTACAGGCATTGCCCTTACAACTACAATAAGCATGTAAATGTTAATCTACAGCTCCGGCGATCCACTAGCACCGGAGTCTCCACCTGCAGACGCAGCCATCCTCATCAACTACAGTATACTGTTAGCGTCACCTTGGATACGAGTCTAAACAACTCACAGACTGCACCGGGCGCTGAAATTGCCGCCCTTTGAGCATCAGATCTGACGACGCTGATTGGCTGAAATTATGTTTCGGTGGCATAGTTTACAGATAGCAACAGTCAGCTTGTTGGCTGCTGCTGCTCTGGCTGAGGGCTCCTTTCTACCGCCCGGACGAGAGAGGGTAATGATACACGCTGCGGCCAGGCAGGAAACATGTGACTTATCAGTAACTTTAGACATCGTACACAATTTTAAACGAGATTTTATTGTAGATAATACATTTTACTGATACCAACTATATCATATTTACCTTGTTCATTAAAAATAAAAATAAAATAAAAATATATTTTTTTAATATATTTTTTTATTTATTTTTAATGACAATCAAACATGTGGGAAGAGGGGGGGCGGCCACTGGCATTAGCCCAGCGCACCAACGGAGAGAGACTAACTTATGGCAACACAAAAGAAAACATGGGAGCGGTGGAGATGAGGAGGTGTCGGCGTTCTGGCGATTTACTCAGAAGGCTTCAGTAGAAGCTGCTGGGAGTCCCAGCAGCTTCTACTGAAGCCAGTCCCCAACTCCGGGGACTTCCGGCCGGGGACTTTGGGTGGCAGTATACGCCGTGAAGTGGTTTACGGCCTGCCAGTAAACCCAAAGCAGAAGAAGAAGAAGTGACGTCAGCGGCTTCATTTGCGTAATCTTCCCTAAGGGAACTTATTCCGGTGTGAACGCGATCGGCTCTTACGGCAAAGTACTTGGTGTGAAAGTGGCTTATGTACAAAATTGAGGGGTTTTTTTTTGTTAGTTTTTGTATATGGCCAGTGTGGAGTTGAAACAGGTGGGTCTTGACTCTATCCAACAGAAGATGTGTACATCGTTAGCGGTCCTGATAATAACAGGAGCTGGTTCCAACATTTTGGAGCCATTACATCCAACAGCCATGTTTTAGTTAAGAGGTACCTGGGTCAAACTAGCAGTGGTGAGTCGATGGGCCGATGCGAAGCAAAGTGCGCATAATGTAGTGTATGGTTTAAACAGGGGTGTCAAACTCAAGGAATTCATTTGATGTGGCCCGCAAGAGCTTGCAAATAATAAAATAAGTTTATTATATGGTTACATGCCGCTTTACAGAAGCACACTGCCATTTAAACTACATGTCCCACAATGCATCTCATTTTGTGACATGCGCACTGAAAATACTTATTTGCCCTAGACTTCTGCTTTCAGACGTAGTTAATTATGAAGTTATTACCCTATCTGATAATAATCCAATGCAGAGGCAGTAATGTAGTATAATACATTATTTTATATATATATTATATATATATTTTTTTTTATATGTATATTTGTATAGTCTTAAAGTTACAACCGGCCCTTTGAGTGCAACCATAATGCTGATGTGGCCCGCGATGAAATTGAGTCTGACACCCCTGATTGAAACACTTCCTGGAATTAAGAAGGACCCGATCCATTCACAGCACCATAGGCCAGTAGCAGTGCCCTGAAGCAGATGTGTTTGTTTGCAGTAGTTTAGGACAGTTGGTTGTTCGGCAGAAAGACAGAGGTGCTGTTAACAGTCAGGTCGTGGATGAGAGAGTCCTTACCTGAAAGAGAAAGCTTTATGTTCAGGTTGAGCTTTAAGTGGTTTGCAGACATCCACTAAGAGATGTCAGGCAGACATTCAGCAGATTCATAATTCATAATAAATCATTTTACCTGAAGGCAAAAAGGTTGTTGAACTGCTTCAGGCCCTAACATCTGACGGCTCACAGAAGGCAGAGTTACAGCGGCAGCAGGCAGAGGCCGAGCACTCCTTCCTCTCAAATATAAAATCAAAAATAACACACGTTCTGAGTTCTATATGAAGGATGGTGGATACATATTCAAGCAGGGGCTTGTTCTCTTTGGTTAACAGTAGCCTCCCACAGATGTTGCATTTGGAAGTTGTTTTGTTCACTTTGGTAGATCCACACTTTGTAAAACGTTGAAGTTACCCCCGTGTTCAGTCAGTGCTTTTAACCGCTGTGGCGCTGAGTAAGCTTTCTCTACGTCATTATCTGTCTTTGCAGAGGGCTGTAGGTTTAGAAATCAGAGGTTATATAAATAAAGATAAGGAATTTAAGGTTGAATAATGGATTTATTGACCATTGAGCTCGAGTCTGGCTATTTTACCAATTTAGAACCCGATCATAAATGGTACTGGCTACCAAATCTGTTCCTAAAGCCAATACAACCTTTGCATTTTTCCAATTTCTAAGCTACTTTTTAAAAGATCTCCAAATGCTATCTTAGTTATCTATCACCCATAAAGAGCAAATGATTGGCGCTCTTACATAAAAGATTAGGATTAGGAATTTGTGCGTTTTGTAGAAAAGTATTTGCCAATCTGTGTATATATCTACCTTTGCAATAATCTTCATGTTCATAGAATGATTCATGAAGACTGGGCTGGCAACACAACACCAACACCAGATGTTACAGTCACACACCTTCAAGAGAATCAGTATTTCTTTCTGCCTTGCTGAGGTAGAGCTGTACTTTCTAGGAATATACAGTTTTATAAACTGATGTTTTTATGCTAACCCTAACCCTTATGCTAACCCTACAACTCAAATCAATATACTTTGAAATGAATTGAATTACACCTACAGTATCTGGTTCACACAATGCAGTTGGTTCAAGTTTCAGAGAGTGGTAGGACTTTCAGAAACTCTTCATAGAGTTGTGTTAAACTTGCTGCCTCTGCTCAGCCCCTCTGATGGCAGAGCCTCTGAGAGAGAACACAGCCGTGATGAACACCCCCTCCCCTAGACTCTCATGCAGTATTGATGCAGTGCAGTGTGATCGCTCCTAAATGACGCTGTTTGTTTTGTGTGTATGTTCTGTTTCAGATGCTGTCACTGAGGACTGTCTGATATGGGCTCATGTTTAGGACAACTCTTTTTTCCCTCCTACATCTTGTGTATTTTCTGGCCCACTTCACATGCATTTGGTCAGACATATTATTCAGTTGTTCTTTCTGGATCACCTTCACTTTATTTTGGTGGGAGACAAAAAAGGGATGTGGTGCATTAATACAGAAAAGTGCACATTTTAAATTCCAAATCATAAAATAACCTATTGTAATAATGAATATATCAAATCCTAATAACCCGTATAGTTAAAACTGGTGACTTGATTCCTCCACCAACTATCCCTATTTCAGCTGAGGGTTTTACGACGCTGTTGTTGACTAATGTTCAATCTGTGAAAGTTAATCAACAAACTGTGTCATTTCATACAACTAACAGATTGATAGATGTTGACAGTTTTAGATAAACCTATTATAGGTAACTGATAAATAGTTTGAATGTCATTTTCTGAATATATTTAAACAATGTAACCATTAGTGTGTGCTTAATACATAGAATGAAGTTCAGCTAGAAGATGACTGTCTGGAACACTGTTAGAGCAGAACAATTATACAAAACAATCATGGGGGCAACTGCATTATTTTATCTGATATTGTTCATGTAACATATCAGCTCATGTGGGAAGTGTGTTTTCATATGCATTTAAAAATAAGAATAATGTAAAGTAATACTGTAGTAAACCACAGCACCAATAATATTTGCTATCAGAGTTTTCCATGTTAGCATGACAGAGGAGGGCAGTGGGAATAACTCTTGTTGGTCCAATGAAACCCGGCCCTGTTAAAAAGTCAGAGACTGCAAGACGACTCCTCCCTGTGTATTCAAGTAATTAGAAGTTCTTCCTGCAGGGGAGCCCAGGCCTAAATATTTCATCTGGAGGGAGCCGTGGCAAAACATGTCATGCCGCCTGCGTCTTTTGTGTCCGTTACACACGGTCCGTGGAGCGGGAGCAGCTGGTGGGGGCTTTGTTTCTGGAGATGGACGGGGAGTGTGCACGGCTGTGCGTGGGACCTGCAGGAGACATTCTGTAGCATGGCTGCTCAATTGAATGGGTGTGTGTCGGAGATGTGTGTGTGCAGTGAAGCCGACAGAAGCTGTATCTGTTTTGATCAGAGAAGAGAGAGGCAGATGAAAGGCTCTCTTACAGCAGAGAGGTAGAAGCAGGGCTCCACAGGGACAAAGAGACCATGACTGACTGAGATTAAAAACAGGATCTATAGCAGGGGCACTCACTGACGGTCGCAGATGGATCTTCCTCTTTAATGCTCTCTAATGCTTTTATCTTCTCTCTGCTCTTCCGTCTTGACAGATATGTGTCACAAAGATGTCCACACGCAGCTGCCAGGGAACAGACTCTGTCATCAAGCCCCTGGACACCATACCTGAGGACAGGAAGGTGAGAGTGCAGCGCACGCAGAGCGGCTTCGACCCCTTCGAGAAGCCCGTCAGCCAGGTGAAGAGGGTCCACTCGGAGAACAATGCCTGCCTCGCCGCCAAGACCACGTCCGCCAGCAAGGAGTCACCCAAACTGCGCCGGCACTCCAGCCCCAGCTCTGTGAGTGCTGCACACCGTACACACACCGTGAACACACAGGAAGACTGCTTTATGATGTCTAAAGCTATAGGAGAACAGAGTGCTGCACACCGTGTACACACTGATGCAGTTTGGAGCTGAAGTAGAACAGAGTGCTGCAGTGATGACGTATCCTGTAGGCCGACCCTGAAGTTAGCAGAAGCTGTGGTATTGGAATATTGGAATATTGCAGAAAATAAGACCGTTGGCAATTTCTCACTTGATGCTGATACTTATCCACATATTAAGAAGTAAAGTAAATATACTTTCTGAACCCCCTCTGGGACATTTCACACACAGGTTGATGTACTGTACATGAACAGAACACATTGAAGCTTTGGACATATTCGGATGTATTTTGTGTCGTAGAACCAAATCTAGAAATCTTTTCAGTTTGTGTTAACCACAGACTTTATTTCAGACATTTAAACAAAAACACATTCAAAAAAACGCTGACTATGGGATACGGGAAATGGAATTGGTAAAATGCTAATTCATCATAGATTGAAGAAACAATTTCTGCAACACTCGATTGATCAATACTCCAGCTAGCCTTTAAAGATCGATCCTCTTTATCCTTATGTGAGCATTTTTGTGTAAGTACACCATCGGAAATCGGACACCTGATGATAAAGTCATGTGTAACATTAGCAGAACTAATATTCTGGTTACAAAATGATAAAAATGTATTGAAGTTAAGCGAGCAAAAGCCCTCCCAAAAAACGTCTAAAGGAGATCAAATGTTAAAAAGCACAGGGAAAGTAACATCCCTCCTGTGCAAGGCACGCTCATGTATACAGCACCTTTCAACACAAGGCATTTCAAAGTGCTTCCAAAGTTGAAAACATTAATAGCATTAAGACATATTTCAATAATCCAGTCAAAGAGTTGTCCTTCTGAGTCTTAAATGAATCTATTTCTGAAAAGGCTCACGGCATACAGATCTCTACAGTAACACAGATCTCCTCACACTCATCTGTTTGCTTAGACATGCTGAGTCATGAGATAATTGACCCATGACTCTGTCAAGGGTCACTCACTGAGTGGTCACATGGCCGCTTGTGACTGGACATATCCCAAAGAGATGACATCATCTCAGCTGCATGCATCTACTCACCCCGGCACATAAGGCATGTTATTATCTATGGAGAAAATTCAAACGTTCTGTTCTCTTAATCATCATTTTCAATTACAAAACCTTCTTCCAGGAAGACAGACACAAACTTGATATCATACAATTACAGAATGTACAATCAGCATCACCAAATTATAGATTGTTACATACCTAAGTATCTTGACCCGCCCCCCCCCCCACCCCGCAAAAACGTCTCAGTATGTAATGTTTCCCAAAGGAAAGACAAATGACAGAGCAGGAGAAATATGAACCGTACTGATTATGGAGTATCAGTCACATCAGGGTGTGAAACACATTAAACAGCTGTGCCAGGGTTACCATGGAAACTCAGCTTGTAGTGCTGAGCGAGTGTGTTGGTAGAGATGGTGACTTTTTCTAGTAATTAGTTTATTTGTTGGGGAACTTTCAAAATGTGTTTAAAGTATTAAAATGGCAAATAAGCAGAGATACCATATGACCAGTAAAGCAGGATTTCAATGATTTCTAATGTTGCATTGTCCTCAATATTTCATGATCGCTTTTGTGTTTTTGGCAGCATCATGTCATACAATGGAAGTAAAAGGAAGTAAAAGGGTTAGAACTGATTGAATATTATGTGTTGGAAATGCATTTCAAAATGCATAATAAAACATTCTTATTGCTTGAAATAAGAGCAGCCTTACTTTCCGTGTCCAAGTAAAAGCAGGCTGGATGTACACAGATCACATTAAATATCAAATATAATGTATCAATTATTAATGGAATACAATTCTGCTGGAAACAATGGAGGCGGGGTTAATCTGTATTTAGATGTGAATATAAGTGCATTTTCATCTACCTATTAACATGCTCCTTAGTCATTTAGAGTAGAAACAGAAGTACAAGTCAAAATACTGCAAACTGGTTTTTACACTTTGCTGGGTCAGAAAAGTGTGATTAAAAGTATGCACTGAAAGCTCTGCACTTTAAAGACAGCAAACATAATATTCACACAACAATACGCTTTGTAAGAACAATGAGGAGACCCTTCCGTACATTCATTTGTCACGTTCTTTTTGTGTTTTGTGAGATGTTGTTATGCCTTGACCTTCAGGCCCTGTAGGTCTGACTGGAGCTCTTTTAATTATGACATGACTTGTTGAGCCTTCTGTTTCTATAGTGGTTTGATGGTAAAGGTGCTGATTTTTTGGAGATTAGCATAACGTGACTGAAATGCAGAATGATTCCAATGCATAATTCAACTTCCAACCCCCAAAGTCGAAGGTAGCATGCCCATACGAGGCTTCAAAGGTGTATTTCCTGGCAGTCAGGCTCTTTTTCCATCCAAAACTAAAGATCCCCCTGTATTCCTTCATACGGTTAATTGAAGACTGAGTACAAACAGTGGTGGCAAAGTCCATAGGGACTTGGCTTGGGAACCAGAAGGTCACCGGTTCAAGTCCCCGAAAGACCAAGGGTGTTTCTCAATGTAGAGTACGCTTGCTTGGTAGCACATGTCTTCCGAGCGTCTTGCTTCAGAAGCGAGGCAAGAATACTTCCTGGCATTCAGAAAAAGAAGAGTGGAACAGGCGAGCAAGTGTGCAGGTGTGCGTCATATGAGAGGCCCCGCCTTACATTTTCCGCCACAGATTTGGGGAAATTGGTCCGTGCGCAAAGCATTGTGGGGATTTTAAGGCCGCGGAGTCTACACATGTGCAGCCTCGACATTTCTCGCTACGAAGTACGCCGGGCTCGGTAGAATTCCAAGTATGCTGGACATTGGAACAGTCCTTCGGCGGCACTCGATGACGTAGTATGCTTGAAATAGTGGCTCTGGAGCAGCTTTACTCGACATTGAGAAACATCCCAAGTGTTACGAGGTATCCCTGAGCAAGGCACCGTTCCCTACACTGCTCCCCGGGCACCGTACATAATAATGGCAGCCCACTGCTCCTAACACTAGAATGGGTCAAGTGCAGAGGAACCGTTTCGTTACATAGTACCTGTACTATGTAATGACAATAAAAGTATAAAAAAAATCATTTTCTTAATCATGCAAAGTAGATTTTCAGGTTTCATACATATGTGGTTCCTTTTTTAATTTAGCTGCAAGTATGAAATGCCTAATGAATGTGCACACAAATAAGATGTAACAAGTGTGATATGAGGCCTGACTGATTGCCTGCCAGCATCACGGCGAGACACTAATTAATTGTTTCAGCTGGGTTTATGAAAATGTGTAAATCCTCCCTTTCATGGTCTTTTTGTTTGGTAGCCCCTCTCACCCAATCCTCATATGTCACAAACAACCTGTTGTATAATGGGAGAGGATCAGACATGGCTCTACTCGTTGGAACTTGGTTTTAATAGGCCATTAGTGTGTCACATGTCAGTTAGCTTACAAGCTACACATTCTGATGTACATCTACTATATGAAGCCCAATTTGATGCCTAGCCCTTGCATTAAAGGAGAAGTGAGCCATCTGTGTGACTTGGAAACATGGCCGACCAAGGAATCAAACTGTTCGCCTCGACAAAAAGAAGTGGGCTTTCCTAGATTCTGCCCAAAGACAATTATTGAGGCGTAAATGCAACCTCCAGAAGTTAAAGGCTAAAAACAAACTGCACCATGGTCACATGACGCTAAACTGAAGGCTAATGATCGGGGGGGGGGGGGGAAGTGTGTGCGGCTGACAAGTGTTCTACATGATAGCTTGTCTTTTGTATCTTGTCGCTGATTGATTTTAAGCATTACTTGTGAAATTAGACTTTAAATCAACATCTTGTTATGAATAGTGGCAGACAAGAGACAGATAAAAAAAGGCTTCTCGTGAAGCAATATGAGAAATGACACTTTAAATGGACAAAATTAATCTAACCGTAGGATATATGTTTAAAACACTGCACTTTAAAAGTTATAATTGATGAGGCAAAAGCCTGCATAAGGATATATGTGTTACCATGGTTTTCAAATGATTTGCATAAATATACATATCTTACACAGATGGCTTAAGATCTCATCCACCATCCACCTGGATCTATCTTCATTTTGTTTTTATTTATATATACACACTATCCTTTCAAAAATGTGGACTACCTATGTTGTAAATGTATTGTCTTTTTAATTTACACACATCTATTTCACATTTGTCCGTCCTGGGAGAGGGATTCTCCTCTGTTGCTCTCCCCGAGGTTTCTTCCATTTTCCTCCATTAACTGGGGGGTTTTCTTTGGAAGTTTTTCGTTGTCCGATACGAGGGTCTTAAGACAGAGGGTGTCTTTTTTTTAAACTGTAAAGCCCCCTGAGACAAATCATTTGTGATATTGGGCTTTATAAATCAAATTAGATTGATTAATTGATCGTCCAAAAAACAGTGGATGGATTTAAAAGTTGATTAGTTTGTGAATCCCAGGTCAGAGGCCTCATTTATAAAGCTTTGCGTAGGATTCACGTGGGAAGGTGGCTTACGTAGGACAAAGCAAATAGATACGCACACAAATATTTCGATTTATAAAACACTGCGTACCGGCATAGGAAGTGCATACGGCACGTCCTCCGCCGGTTTCCCTTTATAAATCACAATCAACTCGAAATGCGGCGCAGCTTTTGCGGGTTCCACGTAACGCCCATATTTGCCTATAAATAGTCAAAGAAACGCCCCGTATTAATATTCATTTTGACTGACTGCATGAAGAAGATCGCAGGAAATGACGACAGAACAGCTAAAAAAGATATCGCACAGTGTTTCTCAATGTCAAGGAAGGATGCTCCAGAGCCACTATTTCAAGGATGCTACGTCATCGAGTCCCGCCGAAGGAATGTTCCAATGTCCAGGCTCCATGGAATTTCACCGAGCCCGGCATCCTTCGTAATATCACAAATGATTTGTCTCAGGGGGCTTTACAGTTTAAAAAAAAGACACCCTCTGTCTTAAGACCCTCGTATCGGACAACGAAAAACTTCCAAAGAAAACCCCCCAGTTAATGGAGGAAAATGGAAGAAACCTCGGGGAGAGCAACAGAGGAGAATCCCTCTCCCAGGACGGACAAATGTGAAATAGATGTGTGTAAATTAAAAAGACAATACATTTACAACATAGGTAGTCCACATTTTTGAAAGGATAGTGTGTATATATAAATAAAAACAAAATGAAGATAGATCCAGGTGGATGAGATCTTAAGCCATCTGTGTAAGATATGTATATTTATGCAAATCATTTGAAAACCATGGTAACACATATATCCTTATGCAGGCTTTTGCCTCATCAATTATAACTTTTAAAGTGCAGTGTTTTAAACATATATCCTACGGTTAGATTAATTTTGTCCATTTAAAGTGTCATTTCTCATATTGCTTCACGAGAAGCCTTTTTTTATCTGTCTCTTGTCTGCCACTATTCATAACAAGATGTTGATTTAAAGTCTAATTTCACAAGTAATGCTTAAAATCAATCAGCGACAAGATACAAAAGACTGCTACAAGCTATCATGTAGAACACTTGTCAGCCGCACACACTTCCCCCCCCCCCGATCATTAGCCTTCAGGTTAGCGTCATGTGACCATGGTGCAGTTTGTTTTTAGCCTTTAACTTCTGGAGGTTGCATTTACGCCTCAATAATTGTCTTTGGGCAGAATCTAGGAAAGCCCACTTCTTTTTGTCGAGGCGAACAGTTTGATTCCTTGGTCGGCCATGTTTCCAAGTCACACAGATGGCTCACTTCTCCTTTAATGCAAGGGCTAGGCATCAAATTGGGCTTCATATAGTAGATATAAGTAAGCTAACTGACATGTGACACACTAATGGCCTATTAAAACCAAGTTCCAACGAGTAGAGCCATGTCTGATCCTCTCCCATTATACAACAGGTTGTTTGTGACATATGAGGATTGGGTGAGAGGGGCTACCAAACAAAAAGACCATGAAAGGGAGGATAAAATGTTTTGATAATTTTCCGATCAAGCTACTGAGACCTGCCTGTCTGCCTGGCACATCAACTCTCACACACACACACACACACACACACACACACACACACACACACACACACACACACACACACACACACACACACACACACACACACACACACACACACACACACACACACACACACACACACACACACACACACATCTACTGTTAGTCCAAAAACGCCCTTTGCTGGCGGCATATTCATTACAAAAGACACCTATACACTCGCTAACCCTAACCCTAACCCTAATGTTTATTTGTAGATATCTCCTAAAGCCTACAAATAAAGTGTGACATGTAGGCCTGTTACATTTGTTATTGAGCGATATATATTATACACACTGTTCTGCTTTCTGCACTGACCTCAGCAGCTGTTCTCACTGAAACATCACCTAACATCCAGGGGACATGTGATTAGTGAGTAAACAAACGGTAAAGGGCAGAAAGTCTGATGCACATTTGATCATCTCAAATAACTTATAATCACAACAGGAACAGTTTGCAGAGCTGTGCTTCGTTGACAGAAGTCCAGACATGCGTCACGCCTCTTTTAAACATCACTGTTGGCTGAAATCGTCTCAGGAGAATACTTCAGTGTACCCTCGGTTATAGCTCCTCTAGAGACACTCCTCTCTCCTCTAAATCAGTGTATCCTCGGTAACGGCTCCTCCAGACAGCCTCCTCGATAATCGATCCTCGACGAGCCTTTAGAGAAATTTATTTTCCTTCCAGACGGCGCGCCGACATCCGTTTCCGGGTCGCTGCCGGAGGACCTGGGATTCTGGGACACGAAAATTATAGAAATGAGAAACGGCTCATTTCCCAGGATTCGCGCGCGTCTGCTTGACGCCGTGACGACCGGCTGCCCTCCCCGACAGGCGCACGGACGCGAGGGCCCGCTCATCACTGCGCGCACAAGTGCGACCGCAGTTTTAATATTATTATTGTAAATGACCTTTTAATATGTCCAACTATATTTAAAATGAGTTAACTTTTAGAGAAGTGATTATATTTGTATGCCAATATTTTCCTATGGTAAAGTTTTCGTTTTGCACTTACTATTTTGATAGTAATAAGATCGGGTTGAATCAGTTTACCGATAAAGATTAAGCCCTAGAAAGCACATGGCTACTTAGCATGCAAAATGAAGTCATTCTGCATGTTAAGTAGCCATGTGCTTTCCTGTTATGGCTGAATCTTTATTTGTTGATTAGATCACGTTACTCTGATGATAGTGTTCAACACAGCCTATGTCTGAACTCGATCCTTAGAGTAATGTGTTATGGAGCCTTCTCTTTAATCTTGTTTCCACATAACATAACAAGCATTTTGCGCTGCTCTTTTCCAATGTGGAAGCAGAATGTGTGAAAGCATACAGCACGATGCGGGGTGTGTCCTAGACATGTTTAGACTGGAACAGCGGGGGCCAGTACGTCAACTCGTCTCACAGGTGCACAAGTCAGGATAGAGGACATCAGACTCCAGAGAAAACTTGCTCGAGTCCGAGTCGGAGCGTCAATGTACAATTCGAGTCCGAGTCATCGTGGGGGGGGAAAATTCACGAGTCCGAGTCCAAGTCATCGCGCGAGAATTCACGAGTCCAAGTCCGAGTTGCGTCAATCAGTGCGCGAGTCCGAGTCGAGTCACGAGTCCCAAAAATCGGCAGGACTTGAGTACTCCATCTCTGAAGGCCCACACAAACTGCAGAACACTGGTGCTTTGGGAACACTCAAATGATTTAATTCCCATTTAGAATCAGGAGACTAAATACGAACAGTGTGTGTGTGTGTGTGTGTGTGTGTGTGTGTGTGTGTGTGTGTGTGTGTGTGTGTGTGTGTGTGTGTGTGTGTGTGTGTGTGTGTGTGTGTGTGTGTGTGTGTGTGTGTGTGTGTGTGTGTGTGTGTGTGTGTGTGTGTGTGTGTGTGTGTGATACTTGCCAACCCTCCCGATTTTCACGGGAGACTCCCGATTTCACTGCCCTCTCCCGGTTTCCTCCCGGGGTCATATTTCTCCCGCATTTCTCCCGATTTCTGACAAAATCAGATTTACTCACGACTGTTTCCACTCGGACTTTAATACAGCTACCCCATTGTTTGGTTTCCATGGTAGCACGTCTCTTTAGTAGCGCGCGTAACTCAAAGTCTGAGAGGGTGAGGAGTCACAGAAAACTGAACAAGAATCGACAACTCGACCCTCTGCTCATTCCTTTCCTGTAAAATACAGGTCCAGCCCACACATGCTCCATGGTGCTACAGGCATTGCCCTTACAACTACAATAAGCATGTAAATGTTAATCTACAGCTCCGGCGACCCACTAGCACCGGAGTCTCCACCTGCAGACGCAGCCATCCTCATCAACTATACTGTAGTACTGATACGAGTCCAAACAACTCACAGACTGCATCGGGCGCTGAAATTGCCACCCTTTGAGCATCAGATCTGACGACGCTGATTGGCTGAAATTATGTTTCGGCGGCATAGTATACAGATAGCAACAGTCAGCATGTGTTGGCTGCTGCTGATCTGGCTGAGGGCTCCTTTCTACCGCCCGGACGAGAGAGGGTAATGATACACGCTGCAGCCAGGCAGGAAACATGTGACTTATCAGTAACTTTAGACATCGTACACAATTTTAAATGAGATGTTATTGTAGATAATACATTTTACTGATACCAACTATATCATATTTACCTTGTTCATTAAAAAAAAAAAAAAATCTTTTAAATGTATTTATTTGACAATCAAACATGTGCGAAGAGGGGGGGCGGCGCCCCTAGCGTCCCTATGGGCCATCCGCCACTGCTGAGGAGTCTCAAACAGGCGTTTGTTTAATAATTTTAAGATTGGCTTCAATCAAGTTTTGCGAATTAATTCTTCATATATGATAAATGAGAGGTAACATTTTATTTATGGTATTATTTCCACATATTTCTCTCCATTCTTCCTTCTGCCAACGGTGTCGCAGTTTCTTGTCTCTCCCGTTTTTGTGCGTACCGCATACGCATGGGTTAGAGTTTGCGTGGAGGACCGCACATTTTCCCGTCAAGTTTGTTTTTTATAAATCGCAAAGATTGCTTAGAAACTGGCGTACGCCATCTTTTGAGTGTACGCTCCGTTTATAAATGAGGCCCCTGGTGTCAGTAATCCTGTGGTTGATCTGTTTTCCTTCAGAACACAAACAGCAGAGTCTGAGAGGGGACAGAAATTCTGCTTTCATTCTGTCTCTGGTCCCTACCAGTCAAACACTCCATGGTTCACTGTAACCAGACCTCTCAGTTAGGGAGTGAAAGGACCATTAGATCATCTTCATCTACCACATCAGTGCTCTACACGCATACGTTTGAGTAGAACATATTTCCTGTTTCATATCAGTGAGCTTTGAACACTTATCTCTTTCTGTCGACTATGAAAAGTTATGAGCTGACAGTTATATGAAAGCAGTCTTCAGAGTTACATAAGGACTTTGTGAAATTCTCCCTCCTCTTCCTCACTGTCATTACACCTCCCTGATGATGCAGTGAGGAGCCTCCACATTTGAATATCTCTTAAACACTTCCTCGGATACTCTTCTTATCTGGGTTACTGAAATCTTGCTCATGAATTACCTTCAAACTTTTTCTTTTTTCCTCAGCCTACAAGCCCCAAGTTTGGAAAGGCAGACTCCTATGAGAAGCTGGAGAAACTGGGAGAGGGATCCTATGCTACAGTTTACAAAGGAAAGAGCAAGTAAGTAGAGTGGGGTCACGCCTGATCCCCTCCCTCTTCTTTATTAGAGCCCCTCATATTACATTGAATTATACAGGAGCAGCACTGTGACTGAATGAGTTCATTACATGGAGCAATAACAGTTACAGTGGAGTTTTACATCAATACTGTGTCTTCTTAGTCTGTTTGCCATCTCATAGTCCTATCGTGAACCTGGAAATGTTGAGTACCCCAAAGTGTCATGTTAGAAATGTATAGTAGGGTCCCTAGCACATAGAAACTGCTGGATGCTAACTTGCATATGTTTGGCAATTTGCACAATTAGCATAAGTTGTGTTTTATAGCATGAGTTACCATTATGGCCTATGAAGACAATAGTTTAAAAATGGCTTGGCTGATTTCGAAATGTTTTGAATGGTTTTGGGGAACTAATAGAGGGTGGGTCAATTTCTGAAATGTTTCAGGATCAATAATAGCAGATTTAACCAGAAAATGCCAACATTTGTACTCTCTGTTGGCTGAATTATTTTTTAAGATTTGGTCGATTTGGAAGATTTAGGGGACTGCATCATTTGGATTGGACAGATTGCTTATTTGAAAAATAATTGTCCACAGATAATAATGTCCATCTTGTGCTCTCTATATCCAATGGCCGCAACACAATCAGCCCACAGAGAGAACAAATATGGCCCCTTTCTGGTTAAAACTGCCATGTTTGATCCTTAGATTGTCAGAAATGGATTCAGTATCCAAATCGGCCAAGTAAACATATGCAGGTTAACATCCTGCAGTTTCTATGTGCTGGGGACCCTACTATACATTTCTATAATAAAACTTTGGGGTACTCAACATGTCCGGGTTCACTATGCTGGCAACTATTGCATGGAACAGCAGTAACAGTTACAGTGTGGTTTTATATCAATAATGTGTCTCCTCTGTAGAGCTGCTACAGGATTGATGCTTCTGTCCATTGATTCAGTTGTAATGTTCCACCTTTTACGCTTTGTGCTCTCTTCCACATTTCTCTAATTAAATTCTAGTGTAAATGTATGAAGCTCCACAGACTGTAATCTTCTAAGTAATGATGTTATTCAGCATGGCTCTTCAATACAACACTTCTGATTGCAGTTGTAATCCTGCAGCCTCACTCCACTGCTGCTAAATTACATTTCATTGATCTTTGCTGTTCTCCGGCTTCACAGATTTTAATAGATTCTTTTTTTCATGTCACAAGAAAACTCAGGATTTACATATTGTTTCCATGTTTCAGGGTGAATGGGAAGCTGGTGGCTCTGAAGGTGATCCGTCTGCAGGAGGAGGAGGGGACGCCCTTCACCGCCATACGAGAGGGTGAGGGGATGGGCGGTGACTCACTGACTGACTGTGGGAATGTATTGAACACTATATTGAGAAAAGGGCTATGGACTAGTAGGTGGAATATCTCCTGAAAATAACAGTCAGTAATCCTATTACTTTTCAATATGTGTCAAAAGCAGCCATCTCCATAATTACACAATCAGAGTTTTGTTTTAAAATTAAAACAATATATAATTTAACGTTAAAAAATGTAATACAAATATTTACATAGAAGTAAAATGTTAGAAGGAGTGTGCAATAAAAAGACTCAAGAAGATTTTGTAATGTAATAAGTAAATTGTCCAATATAAGATTATATATTGCAAATATTGATATCACCAGTAAAACATTTGTATAACATTTTTATATATATATCATTACAATAATTATGTTTTGTTTATGTTATAATGCATTTTATAATGCACTTTGAGTGTTCAGTATTTAACGGATGATCTAAAATCAAGGTAATTTACAACATTTCCAATTTTGTCCATTACTTAACTCTAATAGTGATTATTTTAGAGTGTAAAAAGAAACCTGCCAAATCCAGGAATAGTGTCTACCTATTTCCAGTAGAACAACACTTGTTTCTTGTATTGTCCAGAATTACTGCAATCTTTCTGAACTCAGAATATAGCCAATTTCATATTTCACTTGTTAAAGACTCACTAGGCGACAAAAATAACTTGATTACATGGATGTTTTTACAACAAAAATAGATATTTAACTACAATTGTTGGTTTCAAAAGTACTACATGTCTGTCAGCAGCACAGAGTGTGTGTGCAGCACTTGATGCTATCAGTGTACCGCCTGAACTGTCAGAAGAAACACTCACCTCTACACACAGACTGCCATTAGGATTGAAATGAGAATATTACATTACATTACATTGCATTTAGCTGACGCTTTTATCCAAAGCGACTTACAATAAGTACATTCGACCAGGAAGACACAACCTTGAAGAAAACAGAATCATATAAGTACATCAGGTTTCATAGAGCCAAACATTTCAAGTGCTACTCAACTGGCTTTAGGTAAGCCAGTCCTTTATTAGTATAAAAGTGCTTCGTTAATAGTTCTAACGCTCGAAGTGGAGTCGAAAGAGATGAGTTTTCAGTTTGCGCCGGAAGATGTGCAAGCTATCTGCCGTCCTGATGTCAATGGGGAGCTCATTCCACCATCTTGGAGCCAGGACAGCAAACCCACGTGTTTTCGCCGATGGGAACTTGGGTCCCCCTCGCAGCGAGGGCGCAACGAGTCGTTTGGCTGATGCAGAGCGTAGTGCACGCGCTGGGGTGTATGGTTTAACCATGTCCTGGATGTAGGAAGGGCCAGATCCATTCGCAGCATGGTAAGCAAGTACCAGTGTCTTGAAGTGGATTCTAGCAGTTACCGGAAGCCAGTGAAGGGAGCGGAGGAGCGGAGTGGTGTGGGAGAATTTAGGAAGGTTGAAGACCAGACGAGCCGCTGCATTCTGGATGAGCTGCAGAGGTCGGATGGCACATGCAGGTAGACCAGCCAGGAGGGAGTTGCAGTAGTCTAGGCGTGAGATGACGAGAGCCTGGACCAGAACCTGAGTCGCTTTCTGAGTCAGCTGGGGACGTATCTTCCTGATGTTGTAAAGCGTGTATCTGCAGCAACGGGTTGTAGCAGCGATGTTTACAGTGAAGGACAGGTTGTTATCTAGGGTCACACCCAGATTCCTTGCAGTCTGAGTCGGGGAAACAACTGAGGTGCCGATGTTGATTGTTAGGTCAAGAGTGGGACAATCTTTTCCCGGAAGGAAGAGCAGCTCAGTCTTGTCAAGGTTGAGCTTGAGGTGGTGAGCAGACATCCACTGAGAGATGTCAGCTAGACAAGCAGAGATGCGTGCAACGACCTGGGTCTCTGAGCGGGGAAAGGACAGAATTAATTGGGTGTCATCAGCGTAGCAGTGGTAAGAAAAACCATGCGGGCTAATGACTGATCCGAGCGAGTTTGTGTACACGGAGAAGAGGAGGGGACCAAGAACAGAGCCCTGAGGGACCCCCGTAGTTAATTGACAAGGGTCGGACTCAGACCCTCTCCAAGTCACCCTGTAGGTACGGTCTTTCAGGTATGAGGCGAGGAGGGAAAGTGCAGAGCCTGAAACTCCAAGTTTTTGGAGAGTGCGAAGGAGGATCTGATGATTCACCGTGTCGAATGCGGCAGACAGGTCCAATAGGATGATGACAGAGGAGAGGGATGCAGTTTTGGCAGTGTGCAGTTCCTCCGTGACAGCAATGAGAGCAGTTTCTGTGGAGTGACCTGCCTTGAAACCAGACTGGTGCGGATCCAGAAGGTTGTTCTGATGGAGATAACAGGAGAGTTGTTTAAAGACAGCGCGTTCAAGTGATTTAGACAGGAACGGGAGGAGAGAGACAGGCCTGTAGTTTATAACATCAGACGGGTTGAGAGTGGGTTTCTTTAGGAGAGGGTTTACTCTTGCCTCCTTGAAACTGTTTGGAAAGGGACCAGAAGTTAGAGAAGTGTTGATGAAATGGGTGAGAAACGGTAGAATATCAGGAGCGATAGTCTGAAGGAGGTTTGAAGGGATAGGGTCCAGAGGACAGGTGGTAGGGCGGGCAGAGGTAATGAGGGTAAGAACCTCACTTGGAGAGAGAGGGGAAAAGGAGGTAAGTGTGTTGGTGGAAGGAGGGTCTGGTGACCCAGCGGTGAGTAAAGGTGAGTCAGAAAAAGAAGAGCGAATATCATCAACCTTTTTTTCAAAGTGGGTAACAAAGTCGCTTGACAGAAGTGAGGAGGGGGAGGAGGAGCTTTTGGAGGGTCCAAGAGGGTGGAGAAGATGGAAAATAGTTTTTTAGGATTGGAATAGGAAGATTGGATCTTATCTTGAAAGAAAGTGCTTTTTGCCTGAGAGATCGAAGCAGAGAAAGAGGAGAGGAGAGCTTGATAGGTTAGGAGGTCGTCACGGTGTTTGGATTTCCACAATTTCTGCTCTGCTGCCCTAAGGACGGTTCTATTAGCATGCAGTGCATCATTTAGCCAGGGAGCAGGAGGGGACTGACGAGCCTGCCGAGATGTGAGAGGACAGAGCGAGTCCAGAGTGGATGAGAGAGTAGAGAGGAGAGTTTCTGCAGCAGAGTTTGGAGGCAGGAGATGGAACGAATCAGAGGAAGGGAGGGCTGAGAGCACCGACGAGGCAAAGGTAGAGGGGGGAGAGGGAGCGAAGGTTACGGCGGACAAGTGCAGGATGGGAAGAGATTAGTTTGTTATGTTTGGAAAGGGATAGAGAGAATGAAATGAAGAAGTGATCGGATGTGTGGAGCGGGTTTACAGAGAGGTTAGAAGTAGAGCAGTTCCTTGAGAATATGAGATCAAGGACATTGCCAGCTTTATGAGTCGGTGGGGGACGGAGACAGTGAGAAAGCAAAGGCGGTTAACAGAGATGTTAGTTCGTCTATCTTCCCCGTCTGGAGGTTGAAGTCTCCGAGAAGTACAGCGGGAGGGCCAGTTTCAGGGATGAGTGAGAGGAGATTATCTAATTCCTCCAAGAAGTCCCCCAAGGCGCCTGGTGGACGGTAGAGAACAACAATGGTTAACTGTATAGGATGGGTTACTGTGACGGCATGGAATTCAAAGGTGGAAGGAGTGAAGTTAGGTAGCTTGAAGAGGGAAAAGCTCCATTTGGGAGATAGCAGGAGACCAGTGCCACCTCCTCTGCCAGTGGGTCTGGGTGTATGGGAGAAGGAATATGCAGTGGAGAGAGCTGCTGGGGTGGATGTGTTGGATGGAGTAATCCAGGTCTCAGTGAGAGCAAGGAAATCCAGAGACTGCAGGGAGGCGTAGCCAGAGATGAAGTCAGCCTTAGGAACAGCTGACTGGCAATTCCACAGGCCACCAGAAACTAGATGTTGGATCTCAGTGGAGCACGTGGGATAGACGAGAGCAGGCCGGTTATATCGATTAGGAGATACACGGGGCCAGTGATAATTGCGAGAAGACACATGAACAGGAATGGAGAAAATACACATGATTATAGCATGAGGGGCTAGAAAACTAAAGAAAAGATAAATAAGACACCAGCTCAATCAGAGTAGGATTTGCCTCCTCTTTGCCACCCTCGTGACTCCCGCAGGACTCCAATGTCTTTGTCAGTCTTACTCCCGCAGGACTCCAATGTCTTTGTCAGTCTTCGGCTGTCTGACGCTGAAGCTGACGCTCCAGGAAAGAGCTACCCAAAAATGGACGCCTGATTGCTCAGTTCTCACAGCTGTAGGGCCACGGCCCTCTAATTAGTTAACTATCTACAGCTGATGGGCGACAATAGACTGGCCGTGCCTATATTAATGCAGGCTTGAGTGCTGAGACCTATAAAGCAGGTTTCGCCTGAGCAGATCTGAGATTTAAAATCTCTCAAACGCGATTTAGCCGTTAAAGCTACAATAACAATTTATACAGAGTCGAATAAATGAAACAGAGAAGTCTAATTAAACAAGAATATAACTTACAGTGGTTGCTGCGTCAATAGGTAATGTCGTCACCGGGTCCAGATGCACACAGATGACCTGATAGACACACACACACACACACACACACACACACACACACACACACACACACACACACACACACACACACAGTCCATACTCTCATTATGAGAGGATCAGAGAGCAGCTTTGAAATTGAACTAATTCAGCAATTACTGAGCAGGAAGCTTGGAGCGCTGAAATGTGAGCAGCATTACAGACTGCTGCTGCTGAATACACTCAGATTGGGTGCATATGTGGGGGGGGGGATCTTCAAACTGATGGCAGAATCTTTGAGGTATCTGTAGCACTAACCCCTGCTGATGTGATTTTAAAAGAACCTTTAGGTCCTGGTGCAGGATGAATGTATGCATGAGCCTCCATCCCTCCCGTGCCCTCGAATCAACCTTGTCTTTGATCCTTTAATCCCATTGGCAAATGGTCTACAAATCCCATTCTGCCTTTTATAAAAAGAGCACCATTATGCTGCTCTTTTATAAAAAGAGCACCATTATGCTGCTCTCATATTATGTCCTGTTTGTAGCCTTTATTTAACCAGGTGAAAGCCCCTTGAGATCAAAAGATCTCTTTTTCAAGGGTGATCTCATGAAACTTTCCCCTGTAAGGCCTTATTGTTGTCCGATGTCTTCGGTCAGTGGTCTGTTATTTTCCGTAATTGCCTCAACAAGCTTTTAGTGTATTGCTCGAGTCTAATTACACTTATTATCCTGACAAGTTCAAGTAAAGTAGCCTCAGAGTGGTAGGCTGTTTCTTACAAATAAATGGATGAGGGTGCAGTGGAAAAGTCCTTCAATGACTTTCCAACATTTTTACAGTCTTAGAATATCATTAAAGTTATATTATTTAAACCGCATTTGATTTCCCTCACATTTTTTCAGCAATAACCATTCAACTTATTTATGTTCTGTAATTACCTTTCAACAGTATATTATTCTTCCATATATTTCTAGAGTATTATCTGCAGAGCCCAACTTGTCAGTGCAGGACTGACATCACACACTCTCAGAAAACATGTACTGAACATGCAGTAAGTCGCATGCACACATTCTGGGTCAAATAGAGGAACATCTTCAGTATTGCATTTGTTTTCCTGGTTTAATTTCTGAGCAGCTGTGGAGTGTTTGCTGCCCCCAGTGGTTGATACATGTTCATTTCAAACCAAACGTATGCTCCAATTGTAAATAAAACACACTTTCCATTACAGCAAGCTATTACAA
Organism: Gymnodraco acuticeps; assembly: GCF_902827175.1. Taxonomy (NCBI): domain Eukaryota; kingdom Metazoa; phylum Chordata; class Actinopteri; order Perciformes; family Bathydraconidae; genus Gymnodraco; species Gymnodraco acuticeps. The sequence goes on from NW_022990145.1 coordinate 604,566, forward strand.
GGACTGTTTGTAAAGGAGTATGACTTCAGTGAACTTAAAGATAGTGAATTGTAATAAGAAGGGACTCCATTTTCAATAAAAGCCAGCCACCCTAATGTCGAGGACCACAGTTAACCCTTAGATGCATAAGTGGGTCTTTTTTGACCCGGTGAGGTGGTTTTCTTGAAGTGTCTTTGTAATTACATTTTTTTATCATTTCATATTCCAGCTATTCCTCAAAAAACATGTTTTGGATATCATGCCATTCAAATTTTAAATGTACATTTACATTTTTATTTTTTTTTTGTATTGCTAGCCCAAGCTTCCATAAGTGGGTTAGGGTTTGAAAAGGGACTGGAATACTATGAGGGTCTCAGAATAGCGCAGATCTTTGCATCGATATGTTCAAAACGGTTTTTTTCACAATGTAAAAAAAAATGAGTGAAAAATAAAATATAAAATATTTCTAGTGTGAACCAAAATATAATACTAAATATTATTATAAGTAATTTTTCTTAACCAAAAATGGCATAAAAACACATATTATTCTAATACGGGTCCTTTTTGACCCACGTATGGAAGAGTGTAGGGTCACTCGGCATCTGAGGGTTAATAACAGCTTAGCTCATCTCGAGTCCTTTATGAAGAGGTCAAACTCGTCACATTGATATATTAAGCTTTACTATCAGCCAACCTCAGCTCAGCCTCTCACTGTTCTCTTGGTTCGGTGTTCAACATTTAAGATTGGTTCCTTGATGGCGAACAAACTAAATAATACAGTTCCGTCCACACAGTAAATCAACAACTGCTGACCATTCACATACACTGTCTGAAAGCTGACCATTCACATACACTGTCTGAAAGCTGACCATTCACATACACTGTCTGAAAGCTGACCATTCACATACACTGTCTGAAAGCTGACCATTCACATACACTGTCTGAAAGCTGACCATTCACATACACTGTCTGAAAGCTGACCATTCACATACACTGTCTGAAAGCTGACCATTAACATACACTGTCTGAACGTTGACCATTAACATGTACACTGTCTGAAAGCTGACCATTAACATACACTGTCTGAAAGCTGACCATTCACATACACTGTCTGAAAGCTGACCATTCACATACACTGTCTGAAAGATGACCATTCACATACACTGTCTGAAAGCTGACCATTAACATACACTGTCTGAAAGCTGACCATTCACATACACTGTCTGAAAGCTGACCATTCACATACACTGTCTGAAAGATGACCATTCACATACACTGTCTGAAAGCTGACCATTCACATACACTGTCTGAAAGCTGACCATTCACATACACTGTCTGAAAGCTGACCATTCACATACACTGTCTGAAAGCTGACCATTCAAATAGAGCAGCATGTCTTCACTATCTATAAAGAACACACCTACATTGCATTATGAGACCAGTTATAGTGAATGAATGCATTCGTGCTTCATGACACAAAAACATAATTATTTGGCATTTAAAAGTGCTGCATTATCATGATCAACAATGCTTTACACTTTATTTACCGTCAACAATGAAACATTATGATTGCCTTGCTTTGTATTTAACACAACTTGTGATGCATCATGGAGTAATAGCGTATTATGAATCACTCACTGTTGAGGTGTGTATGGATTAGTATTGGTCATCATAAAATATGATATTAAAACTTCTGCTTTCCAAACGGCATCCATATGACACTTTGAATTATAAATATGTTGTTGTATTATTTGCACAGACTGTACTCCAGGTTTAACTCTGAAGTGACTCACATGTGAAAGTCTTAGCGAGTCCGATCACACCGTAAGACTCAGTGAGCTTTAAAGTCTTCCCCCCCCCACACCATCTCACTGCTCTACTTATTAACAATGTCCATTGCATCATAAAAGTGTTGACAAATGAGTGTGAGAACTCACAGCCATAATCCATTCTGTGATTCCTTTCTCAGTTTCAATCTTTCTTAATCCCCTGTTTGTGCGCAGCGAGGCTTAGGGGGGGCCGTGTAACATTCTAATGATGCAGCTAATGAAGGCGTGGATCACACACTCCTCTGCTCACACACACACACTCCTCTGTCTCACACACACTCTGTCTGTTGTTCTCTGCAGCATCCCTCCTGAAAGGCCTGAAGCACTCCAACATCGTGCTCCTGCATGACATCATCCACACCAAGGAGACCCTGACGCTGGTCTTTGAATATGTGGTGAGTGGTCCACTGATACCTTGTTCAACACGCAGGGGTCAGAGGTCACGCTCATGTGTGTCTCTTTAGCTTGACTCTATTCACCTCAGTGTCTGCTTCCAGTGTTGTATAATCTGCCCACAGAAAGATGAGCTCTGGATATTTTGATTTCCATACTTTTGTTGATTAGGCACTTGAAGAGTGTTAAAGCGGTCTGAGCTGTTTTCCACAGCAGCCAGACACAGCAGAGCAGAGTATGCCAGGCCTGAAGGAAGTCAGCGGGCTTTGAAACACATTTTCAAAGTGGCCAAATGGTGGAAATACAACTTATATGTCAAGCATGTGATGCCATTTGCCCAAAAATACTTTTCCGATTGACATTGAGATAATATGTCTTTAAATCAGCACATGTTATGTCACTATGTTCCGGAAATAAACAAAGGAGTCCAATGGAGGCGTTTCAGGCAGGGGGGGGTGTGTGAGAGAGAAAGTCCCTCTGGAGGAACACAGGGACTTCAGCCTTTGCAGACCATTTACATGCACTAAAACCATTAGAACACACTGCAGGAGAGGGGAAACCCAAACAAGCAGAATAGGGACTCTTTAAGGTAAATCAACTTCAAAATTCCTTTTTGAAATAATGAAATGCTTAAAGTTGTAAAGAGTAAAGATCCTTTATATTCATTTGATTGGATGATCCTGTGGATGCACGATCTCTCCGGTAGATCTGGTGCTTTGCTCCAGACAGGACAGACAGTTTGATTTCAAGCGCCACCAAACAACTGAAATAGGAATGAGCGGCCCCCGCCTCCAACGCAGTAGCCAGTTCTCTTTAAACATCCATGCTCTGTCTTATTTCAGGAAGCCAGGCAGCCATTTGATTGGAAGGCCACAGTTTCAATATGTTGAAGGAAAGTCTATTGGCCTACAGGAAGGCTTCCTACTGCAGTTTACCATCTGAAGTCAACCAGCCGCAGAGATCAGGCTGCAGGGTCTGGAGCTACCCAGGATATCTTTAGAACTTCAGGGTAGTAACGGAGTGACTGTCAGATATTTTAAGCACAATACAGTTGTGATCGTTGGTTAAGTTGATTCACTTCCCTTTAAGTAGGTCACCTGTCAGTGTTCTGTGCTGATCTATGATTATGGCCTACATTAGATGATCTGTATAACACACACATTTCATATATGTTGTTGGAGAGTTGTTTCAGTAACATTTAAATTATAATAACCATCAGTTATAAATTGTAGATTTTGACTGTTTGCAAATTAAAATGAATACCGTTTGCTAATTAAAGTCATGCTATAATGTATGCTATATTATCACTAGTTTTTGTAACATGAAATGAGTTTAAAAATGATATATTTTATCATAGCTCAGTTTAATGTTGCATACCTTTTTAAATATATAGTATACATTTTTGTGAATAACGTAATGATTTGTGAAGCGTTAGGAAATGATTGTAAGGCGGCTGAACACATTGTAGAGCCCTCTAAGGTCATATGTTTTATATCAGGCTATATCAATGAAATGAGTGACTGATTGTTCATTATCAGGTTTCATGTACTCCAAATATCTGTTTATTGATATACATGTTGTCGGGCAGAAATCATCTTGGTCGCTGCTTCCCTTGTTATCTATAGTCTGTGATAATAACACAGGAAACTAGTCCACAGCAAAACCTTTTTTTTAATAAAATACCCTTTAAAGTGAGGGTTTTGTGAAACTTCCTATGAACTTCTATTTTCTCTCATGAGATGAAGAGATCAATCAATCCTGTCCTCATCTCTTCAAGTCAAACCAAACAAAGTCAACTGTTGCTCAGGTCCAGGGGCAGAAAAGAGTCATTATAATATATTCAATATTCAAACCTCAGCTCAGCTTCCTCGTGGTAAACTTTGTGTTGCAAGCAAAGTAATAACAATCTTTTCTTTTGGACAGAAGTGTGAGTGTGGAGCTCCTCCACATGCACCCACTCACAGCCACATTGATATTCAGCTCCATGTTTGATCCTGAAACGCTGAGCGGGCTAAACCTCTCCCCAGAAGCAGCTTCCTCAGCTTCATTTAATTTCATTTAATGAGACTGAAAACTGTGTTTAAGTACATGTAACGCATGTCAGAGGCTCGGCTTCTGAAGGAGAGTCAGTGAGACGTGACCTGAGGACATGTCCTCTCTGATTATTCATATTACCGACTGAGTCCGTTTTCCAATTGAGATGCAACACAACCATTCTAATACGAGGAACTCCGTGCTTTCTGCCTGGTGGGAAATGATTATGAATGTGACTTAACCCTTGTGTTGTGTTGCTATCAACTGTGCAACTTCTGTCCTCTAGGTTTGACTTTTATAAAGCATAGTATAAATAATCACTCAAATCTGTGTTACACCTTTCAAGCCCACGTTATCCCGCCTTATTACCAGTGTATGGTCAATAGACCTAATTTACACCAAATCAAACGTCATTTCTGGGTTAAAAAAGGCACACATGTTGGCTGATCTTACAGAATCACGCCCAGAAGACCACAAATGATATAAAACCCAAAACAAAAATGATTATGATTATGAATGTATATAATCACATCTTTGTACCTTTATCCCGACATAAAAAAACGGAAACTGGTCAAATCTGACCCGAGGACAGCAGGAAGGTTAAATGTTGTAGTGCAAGCTGTTCTGTCCCATGTTGATCCATCATCTTGTGTGGAGCTGAAATCACTGTGTGCTGTTTTCCATTCAGACGTCTTCCCAGCCTCAAACCTCAGTTGTTGTTCTCCTCTCAACGGCAATGATGATTGACAGGGTGAGCCTGAAATACATAGGGAGAGGAGACGGGGGATTGTGAGGGAAACGAGGAAATGCATTACTGAGAGAAGCAGGGGAAGTGAGACAGACAGACGTGTCCATGCGGGAGCGTCCGTCTGAATTATTCAGCAGAGGAGGCTCCGCTGGTGCCGGATTGTAAATATCAGTTTGATTTCCCTCCACCCTCAATCTGCTAACAAAACACAGAGGCCAGGCGGGGGGGTTAGCTCAAACAAATCACCTCACGTCTCAGATGGAAAGCACCACTAGAAAATACCACATTCTCAGAAGGAAATATTCCCGAATGGACGAAACAGACCAAAATATACTGTGTTTTTGTTTTCTTAATCTGCCTCATATTTAATCAAAATGATATGAATCCAAAATGACATTCTCAATCGTAATGCTTATCCATAACAAGCTAGAGCACTTTCTCTTGTTGCTGTTTTAACATTGTGCTCTTTCTCTTTGACTCTGCAGCACACAGACCTGTGTCAGTACATGGACAGACACCCTGGGGGGCTCCACCCGGACAATGTGAAGGTACAGCACGAGTTATTACGTTGTTCACAAGAAATGGAGTTAAACCAGAGCATTTATTGAAATGCTCAAAAGGTGCAGATGAAAAGAGGGGAGATGTTGCCACCGGGAACACAACATGAGAGCAAATGGAGGATTCATGTCTAGAGTGGGTGGGCAGCGATTATATTTACAGTGCAGGGTGCAGGCAGGGTTTGGTGCCTTGCTCAAGGGCTACTCAACAGGACTTGAACAGGCGACCATCCGGTTCCAAGCCATGTCCCTACAGACAACCACCCACACAAGCATGCAGTACTGTAACCCTCACTACTCATCAATACTCAACTTGTGTACTTAATATGACAAATATCGTATTGTCATTTCAGCTGTTCAGTGTGTTCAGACTTGTAAGGCTCTATTCTCATTGGCTATCAGCAGGGTCAGTGGTCATTGGAGGAGATCAAATCAAAGTGCTTTGATAATATGAGCATTTGGGCTAAATGTAAAAGCAAGCAAGACATAACATAGTGTTGGTAGTATTATAGATATCAGTATGATAAGAATCCATTGGGAGCTAGCAGGCTAACAGCACTAGCATCCTACACACATCCTACGTACACTGTTATGAACAAAACGTTTTTCTAAGAGAGGTCCATTCCGGCCCCTCTCTCAAACAGTCCTATCCACATAGGACGGCTGGTTCCCACATATACAGTATTAGGGTGGTGTCCTCAGTTGTTATACATAAGTAAAAGTAATAGTACCACAGCGTAGAAATACTCTGTAACAGGTAGACGTCCTGCATTCAAAATGTAACTTATAGTAACTAAAAAACACAAAAATACTCTTTAGTATATCTAGAACCATTATCAAAAGTGGCCATTTTTGGAATATTATATATTATATCATGGATTTATAATTAGTGATGCATTAATGTTTGTATCATTGTAATTGTGTATCTAAGATGAGATAACATTAATAACTTGCTAAATAATAAGCTGATTTAATTTTTTTAATTATAAAATGAACCTGCAAATCAACTAGTAACATCCAATACATGTAGAGTGAAAAGTATTCACTGCCAACATGTAGTTGAGTAGAAGTACATGAAATAGAAGTACTCAAGTAAAGTATATGTACCTACATTTTGTATGACCTAAGTACAGTTCTAAAGTAAATGTGTTTAGTTACTTTCCACTGCATGTGATGTCACACCAAAGTTACACTCTGGGAGTTTTGAATAATAATTAGAAAGCCATTTTCAGTAGAAATAAAAGCTCATAAAAACATCATGGAACGGATAGTATGACATTATTTGAGGACTGGCTCAGGATTAGGCTGAGCTATATTTACATCGGAACTAAACTTGGATTAACTTTAAGATGCCATACATCAACCTTTACTTTACAGTTTGAATGCAGAAGAATCATTGATATGATGTTGCCGTTACCAATATCTGTATGCCATTTTTAGCAACTTTCCATTATATGTATAATAATAATAATAATAATTTGTATTTGTATAGCACCTTTCATACACACTTCACAGTAGACAGTTGACATTCCCTAAAATAGTCACAGTAAATTGATATCAGAAAGACGTTACTAGTAAAAGACAAATAAGCATAACATGAGCATAGAATACACATATACAAAAAACATTCAAAGTTACGACAATAAAATGGTGCATTAAAAGGAGGATAGTGCACATTCACATAGACAACTCCAAATAATGGCAGGTGACAGTTAATGATGCATAATATTGCATTTAGAAGGGCAGCAGAGAGCAAGTGTTAGCTTCCTAAAAGGCTAGTAAAAGTGTACAAATATGTTTGAAGCCCTCCCTGATGTCGAGGTATTGTGTTTCACAGCTTTGGGGCGTAATTGAAGAGAGCTGCATCACCAAACTTATTTTTGTTGCCAATTAAGTGGGACATAACTCTTTATGAGTTGGTAAAGCTGCTCCATAGCGATAGGCTGATCCTCTGTAACATGACACCAGTGATGGTGATGGAGTGAATGAGGCCATGTGGTGTTGGTGTTGGGGGGTGTCAGGATGTTTCCTCACGCAGGAAGGTGACAGTTCAGGCTGCACGTGTTATATAACAGCTCGTACCGTTAGCCACCCAGGATTTACATAAGTAATACGTGTTCTTCTGCTGACAGCAGCCTCGGCGAGACTCACATGAATAATCAGGATTATTCTGAGAGCGAGGTGTTGCTCGGCGCCCGCTGACTTTCTGGTGAGAAGAAGAGTCGTGGTTTCTAATCTGTTGGAAGGACTTATGGCTTTGTTCCTGTGCAGTCATGTAATGGAGGCTGCACTGCAGAACCCAGCAGGAACACAATGGTTCTAATAATCCGCCACACTGACAATAGCATCTCTATTCCTTGGAATTGTATTAGTGTTAAGAAGAGTTCCATTTGACCGTGAATATTGGAGCCTGCAGTTATCACTGCACTTTCTAAGATTGTGGATACATTTGTCAGTTTAATGAACCATATGATGTAAATGAAGTATATGCTCAGGTGTCAGGCGTATGTAGAAGATGTCACGAGAACTGATGTGGATTTGGCAGGAATTGCTAACGACTGTTACCTTTCTGGTATAATGACACACGTAGTTTGAGGAGTAGTACCTGTATGCATCAAAATACATTTCAGAAGCAGATCAGGGAATCACCAGTGCTCTGATTTTTCTCCAGCGTTTCATAAAAGGCTTCTTAGCGCTTTGAGCACAAGGAAAAGCGCTATATGAATCACATGTATTAATAATATTATTATTATTAGCTGCAAATGGCTCTTGCAGGTACACCAGCCAGGAGGGAGATGTCCTATGTTCGACTTTAAAACAATACTGACTGACTCACCAAACCAAGTTCTTAAATCTGCAGGGTTTTCATATTTGTACTGAGATTTCCTTTTGAGGTTGTTTTGACTAAATATGCAGCATTTATGCAGATGACACTCTTAAATAGCCAATCAGTGTAGTCAATCCACATGTGTGTATATGACACACCAGTTACTTGTAATGGTCATGCCTGATGGATATGTAATAAACACAGTGAGGAATTTCAACCATGCTAAATAACTTGTGCTAATGCATATTTACAAGCACTTTCAAGGTTCTGTTGTTGCTGACTCTCCATATTCCCCCAATGTCCCAGAGATAGCTGTGAACTAAGATTCCATCTTAATGTGATGGCAGTCTAATAGAAAGTTAGATCAAAAGAGGAGTATCCATCAGGGGGGAGGCCGCTGACATCCTGCAGCGGACAGGTGAACGAGCCCTGGAGGATCAGAGAGACGGGTGTTAATGTTGGAAGGGATTAGTATCCAAATCTCTTACTATGATTGTTTCACCACTAACAAACTCCTTCGAGCATTAGTTCACAACCAGATGCAGGTTCAATGATTACCTTTTATATTTATGTTCTCACAGATTAGTTATCCTGCGTGATGAATGCTCATGTATTAACTTCTGATGTATTACTACGACCAAGTTATCCTCCTTGCTTTGCTAACACACTATCCATTCAGACCTGCTCATTGTTCCATGCAGCTCTTGATTTCCTGACAATAGCATTCCATTGACTTTTTTTGTAATAGCATTTTTGATGTATACAGCATGCTAACTTTTGTGCTCAGCTTCAAAATGGAACCCCAGAAGGTATTCCCAATAATATGTTTCAATCTAAGTTATGTCAAATATATCATCAAAGAGACTCTGTGAATATTTGCTTCCGTATATCATCTCTCAAGTTTCTTTTAGTACATTTGACAACATTGTTTTTTTGTTTTCTTACAAAAGTGTGATGAGATTATTGATAGCAGTTTTCCTGCTGCTGCTTTATGTGGAGAGTTGTGGAAGGATTGCTCGGCCCAAAATGAAAATGAATATATAACAATGTTACCAAACCAGAGAGGGTAGTAAAAACAATTCATGGCTTTAGAGGGAGTTGCATTTTGTTATCTTTGTCTTCACCAGCTTTAAGAGTTATGAGATAATAAAAGTCATTAATGAGCTTTAGAGGTTGTTTTACTTCTTGCAGATTTCCTGGTGTTCGAGGTTTCACTTTTGAACTTTTCTTTTGATTCTAAATGCATGTCTCATAAAAGTTGAGATTATGAATAGCCTCACAAAGCCTGTGGGTGTTTCAGTGAGGTGAAGTTATCGGTGAGTCCATTTTTAATCAAAACCATAAAGGGGTTATGTCTGTTATCAGTTTATGACTTTGAGAAAGTGAAGTCCCTCCACCATCGTGCCTTTTACTAATCAGAAACGTAGAAGCTATTAGATCCTCCACACACTCAGACTCTCACTGCTAATGTGATTATTGGTCAAGAACCAGAAAGCTGTGTCTGTGTGTCTATGTGTTTGTTTGTGTTCGTCTGTGTGTGTGTGTGTGTGTGTGTGTGTGTGTGTGTGTGTGTGTGTGTGGTGTGTGTGTGTGTGTGTGTGTGTGTGTGTGTGTGTGTGTGTGTGTGTGTGTGTGTGTGTGTGTGTGTGTGTGTGTGTGTGTGTGTGTGTGTCCTTCAGTTTGAAATGGAAAAAGCCCTGAAGTTTCTGCTTCATCTCGATGATATCCAGTGTAAAATCTATTGAAACGCTCTTGCTGGGCGGCACCATTAAGTCTGCTCATCCCGTGTACTTGACTGCAGTTTGTTAGCTTCCGTAATTCAACTCAAGTGAGTATGACCTCATCCAGCCTGAAGTGCTCTTCCTATTAGATTATATGCAGTCAGCTGAATGGCCATGTCTCAATGGGAAGCTGACACCCACAAGCCATGTCTACAAGCCAAATAACAGCCAGCATTTACTCTGACAATGACATTACCAGCTAGTGATGACTCATCAGAGTCAATACTGACAACAGGTCATCACAGCCATGTATGACAACTGGTGGTCCATATGCACCTCAACATGCATACTCATGTCACACATTCATTAGAGCACTTTATGTCAATAAGTGAACGCACAAACTGTGTGAAAAGCTCTGTAAATATTGGTTTTCGTTCATTTAAAGGAATGCTCCACTCATTAGATAATTAATCAAAACTTCAGTATTTAGTGAAACATTATGTTTAAACCATACCCTGAAGAAATCAGCGATATTCCCCGGTAAATAATGATTTTATAGCTCTTTTTTATCAAAACCTGTATATTCCGTCAGGCCGCTGCCATTTTCAGTAGTCACGTGATGGTCGTGACGTCATCCATGCGTTCACTTTGTAAACACACGAAAAACATGGCGGAGTATTTGAGTTCGGACTCGTCAGCCGAGGAAGAAGTTTTGAGCAATATGAAGAGATTGGATGGGGGAATTCAGCCATACAGGTTCGAGCCAAGTAGTCAGAACCGTCAGGAATCCAGGGACAGTGACGATGAGGATGAACAGCACGGTGATCTTGCTGGAGACGATCCCTTTACTCGTGCAATTGATTTCGGGAGGCGAGTAGGAAGACCTGTACATGAATGGTGTACCTAGAACCACGATTTTATGGGGCCGGAAAAACTGGGGGAAAATACCCACTAGCCGGTACTACGCTATATGGAAAGGCCACCAAAAACTGGCCTGGCCTGGACGATAAAGGACGTTTAAACGGGGCTACCCGCTGCAATGGAAATGCGCTATAACATACCTTATTCTTACTCCGAGCACTACTTCTGGTCCTCCGTCGCTTCACACTTGCAGAGGGCGATTTCTCAACTGGCCGAACTGGTGTCCTGGTCGGTGATGACACCAGAAAGACCGATGGTACTGCATCTCCATTATGTAATGGTTGTTCAATAAATCCCATGTTATGTTTTATCATACTCTCAGAGTAGTCGTCCGGAAACTTGAAATGTTCGCTGCATACATGCGCCTGTGGATCTTTCGGTTCGGGCCGGCCACATTTCGCTAGCCACTGCCTCCGAACGTACTTCCTACGCTTACCTTTTGGCAACAGATGGAACCGAGCATTCCGTGGATTGTTCCTATCTGAATTGTGGCAATGTTTCGCGATACAATGAGGCATATTTGAAGAGAGTAACTACAGTAAATAACATGAACATCAACGTGTCCTTGAAACCAAACGCATGGTTTACGTCACGTCCGGTAAAATGGCGCCGCCCACAGTGTTGATGTTATTTCGGTAATTAATCAGTTTAAAATCACTGATAATGTCATCGGATTAAAAAAAAAAAAAAAAAAGCTGGCAGAGACTGGTCTGTTTTATCGGATGATCATTATTTAAAAATGAGTGTCATGAGCATACCATTCCTTTAAAGAACACATTAAAAAAATCATAATATATACTCTGCTTGACAATTGTGACAACTGCCACAACCTTAAAAACACTGCCAATGTGTCTTTAGCCTACGACCCACTGTGTGACATGTATTCTGTGCAGTCTGCTCTTTCTAAACACACTGCAAGATGTGTGGAATAGCCTCCCCCCCCCCATGGTGAGCAGCCTGCACACATTAGGGCTGCATCACACTGAGAAACACCTCAGAGTTACAAGAAAGATTGAAAGGCTCTGACATAATTAATGGGAAATGCAAAATGTACCTATTTATAGATTATTCACTTTTACTCTTCTCTTTTTGTTGTAAAAGATATTCAAACCAAACATGGTCAGAAGTGTAGAATGTAAAGCATCAAAATCAGTCGCATTGACCCGAAGACACATTTTGAGTTGTATACACTGCTGGAAAGAGGAGAGTCATAGCTTTCTAATGATATCAGGATTGTTGTTGTACTCCAAATATTAAGCGAAATATGTCACATTATATAATGACTGTCACCGAGTCATCATTTTGAGAAAAAGGCCTTCAAAGTTTTCTCTTCTCTGGAATCCATCGATCTGATTATTAGCAAATGATCAAAATACTACGGAGGGAAGATATTTTTGTTTGGAGGGGAAGCTTGCGAGAGTGTGTGTGTAATTTTGCTTTGTGTGTATTGTGTTTGTTTCCCGGGGAAAACCCTCAGGAGAAACACCAGCTGTTGTTATGCCTCCTATGACGTTAAGTTACTCCGTTCTCCGCTTGTAATTATGCCGAAGATTCAAAGCTGTATTTATCATCTGAATTTGCCGAAACAAGTTTAATATTCTGAAAGCTAAGACTTTGTTTTTTTTTAATCAGATGAAAACAAACTGTAACGGACCCTGCCGTGTTATCTATGATTACTCTACGCTTATATTCATAATTTCAGCCGGAGGCGGCGCTGCGTAAGAGCAGAGTGCAGTGAGAGCTGCCATCTTCCCTTTACAAGCTTCAAGAATGTATTTATCGTGTGATTTTGGAAATAAAAGTTTCATATTCTGAAAGCCAAGACTTTGTTTGTTTAAAATCAAACAAAACACCCAAACCCAGAACAACTATTTTTTTACGCAAATCCACGTTTATTTTGAAATGAGCCGTTGCGACTTCCGACTGATTTCGATAGAGCGGGTCACATATTAATGATGTAAAGAGTGGATATAAGTAGACGCTGCTTTTGTTAAGGGGTTACAAATCAGAAAGGTTAAGAATCACTGCGAAGTTGAATTAGAAGACATGTATTTAATGTGTCCATCTGCAGAGGAGATTACATCTTTTAAAAGAAGCTGTAATGATGTGTGAAGGTCACTGCTATCCACAGCTTTATAGTGCAACATCCTGGTGATTAACTCTGTCCTTTCTCACCAGTTGAGTTGTGCATACACTACCTTTCTTCTGCATCGACTGTAAAGAGGACAACACACTCATGCAAACTTGAACTAAACACAACAAAAGTGTCTTAAAAAGTCAAAAGAGGACACAGCAAAGAGGATATCCATGTATTTCACTGAAGAGTTAGGTGCTTTAGTTTGTAGTTTGAGAGGTACTTTATATTTGCTTGATTGGCAGGTGTCTCATCCTATCAGAGCCAGTCGTGACTCCTTGCTTTCCCCCACTACATCAAACACCATCTTTGACCAAATATAGATGTTGTGTCTTCAGTGCCTTTATTCCAAAAACAGGAAACACATTCAGATTTCAAAAAGGATGCTGAGTGATGTCTTCTGGTCTCTGTAGTGTTCCAGCAGTATCTTTACACACAGAGGCCCTGCAGAGCTCCACAGCTGCTCATTAAACCATCAGCCAGAGACAATGTTAGTCAGATCTGGAACATTCTAGCCCCAGTGACTGGCCCTCAATGCAGGTTGATGCTGTCTCTTGATACAGCCCATTAAGGACAGCCCTACAGATGCTAAGTGGAAAAGATAAGGGATCTGTGTTTGCCTGCTGGCAGATGGTAGAACCTTCTCACTCCATTTAACAATCATTCACGTTAGCTCTCCCTCACTGAACATGCCACGTTTACTCATTTCAGAAAACACTGACTTGGAGATTTGTCAACTAAGCTAAATGTTTGCAGTTTGACTCGTTGACAATGTTGAAATGATTTGTGCTTTGATTTGAGCTTATAAATACAGTTTGAACTAAAACATAGAACTTTCACATTTCGCCAGGCCCACGCTGATAATAGTTTGTAAGACTGTTCTAGCCAGACACTTGTCCCTTAATTTACCGGACAAGTACTGTCTACCCATAAGCCCCCCCCCTCTCAATCAACTTCCTCTTGACTGCCTTTTTATTTTTTACCTACTTGTTTGCCTGTCCTTGTTTGTCTACCCTCCCTCATACTGTAAAGCGTCTTTGAGTTGTGAAAAGCGCTATATAAATAAAATGCATTATTATGCGAAACTAGCATACTAACTGGCAAGGGGGCTACAACTACAACAAGATGAACATATTTGACCGTGATTTAATTGTAATACACGTTTCAAAATGATGCCGAAGTAACAACATACTGATACCGGTAAGTAAAAACCATGAATTAATGCTTTGACAAGTCTGCAGACAGACGGCAGGCGAAAAACCCTTTTAAAATGCGTGTTTTCTAAATGAAGCTTGGCTAAGCTAACGTTATATATGCTCCGACCGTCCACACTCAAAACAACGGCCTATACAGACATAAATAAACCAGCGACTGTATTCGCCATGACACAGGCAGTCTGTGGTTTGTACTTGTTTAACTTTTGTCTAGTTTCTGAACAGATATGAGGAGCTGTGAGCTCTGAGTGCTAAGAGCTAACGGCTGATGTTGTTTTTCTGTCGTTCGCATTGAAGATGACGTCACGGCTCCGCCTACACTGCGTTACTATAGTAACTGCCCCAGTTCCTAAACTGTAATGGAAACGCAGCATAAAGTGAGCCTGGCCTAACAAGGCCTAACAAGGCCTAACTATACCGTACTAAGCCGAGCGAGGCCCTGCAATGGAAATGCGCCATAAGTAGAAGTATCAACAGAATGTGTATGATTGACCTCTGAGTCACAGTCTTGACCCTAACACATGTATTACCCCTTACCTTACAGTGCTGTCAGGAGTCTGCCATTTCCCCATACTTTGCTTTGGTTTATGACATATATTTTGCAACTTCAAAGAGTATTTTCTATCCAGCATGTGTTATGCTTCTTAGCATACTAACACGCTGAAATAAAAGGTATCTATAACTGATTCACATGAGCATGTTAGTCTGCTGGTTTCAGAAGAAAGCCAATGCACCGCTATTGATAGATAGAAGCTTACAGAACTGTGAGCATGACTGTAGACTCCAACAACAATCCTTCCATTACCTTAACCAAGTC
Source organism: Gymnodraco acuticeps (assembly GCF_902827175.1). NCBI lineage: Eukaryota > Metazoa > Chordata > Actinopteri > Perciformes > Bathydraconidae > Gymnodraco > Gymnodraco acuticeps. The sequence goes on from NW_022990145.1 coordinate 619,740, forward strand.
ACTGTACCTTGTACACTAAAGCTTAACCTCACAGACAGTGTTGGAGGAAGTACTCTGATCCTTTACTTAAGTAAAGTACAAAAGTATTAGCATCAAAATATACTGAAAGTACAAAAAGTAGTAAGTAAGTACTCGTTCTGCATTTAAAAAAAATGATATGCTATTATATACTATAATATAAAATAAAGTACAGAAGTATTATGTGTACTTCAAGTATTACAAGTAATAGTACTTGCTGAATAATTTAATGTTTGCTATATTATCCTGTTTTTATACATGTAAGAGCATTTTGGTATTGAAGTTGGTCAATGTGGAGCAGTTTAGATACTTGAAATTCTGTGTATTAGTAGTACAGTGCTGCATTATACCATATCAGCATATATGTGTTTTTCACTTTAAAAGTATGATATTTACCTCTGAAATCTGGCAGAGTATAAATATAATGTAGCATTACATTACAAACATGTCAAAATAGCACTTAACTATAATACTTGAGTATTGTACTTAGTTACTTTACAGATAGCAAATCAAAACTCAGACAAAACATGAGCCGTCTTATGTGACAGTTTCACAATCTGCTGTCAAACCCTGTGTTTGTGGTCCAGGTTCAGGGACCAGTAACCCTGTCTGCTCAGTATGGAAGTTATATGCTTGTGTGTGGACACATTTGACCAAACTCTTATTGTTCTCACATTGCAGCATCTCCATTTGCACCATCAACAACTTCAGCGGACAGATTGAATGTGCTCCTAACGTAGCAGATGGAGGGACTTTATGAGAGTCAGTAAACCTATAAGACAATTCCCTCTGTTCCTTAGTAATTATCTCAAGAGCATTATTATCACTGCACCAAACCACTTTACATATATTTGACTGATAAGGCTCTATAAAGGAAAATGCAGAGTAAGTGGAGTATACTCTCTCTGTTAACCCTTATGTATTGCTGCTATCGGACTTTCACACCTGTTTGTGCTGTCCAAAATCAGTCCTTCTTCATACGGTCGCCTATTATGCAAAATCCACTTTTTCACGTCTTTTATACATCACCATGTGTCCCCTCTGTGGAAAGAGACTCTGAACGTTTCAGGAACAAAGACCCCCTCTCTTTTTGTCCTGATCCATTTCTATAAAAACCTGTCTGAAAATGAGCTGATCAGATTTGGACCACTTTATGATGTCATAAAGATGTTCTGGCTTGTGTAACCATTAGCCAATCAGCAACCAAGGTAACCCCCCTCCCCCCCTACCTGAATCTCCTCCTAGAGCACCATTGTGTTTTTTTAAACCAATCAACTCTCAGAGGGGTGTGGCCAGCAGCGGCTCATTAGCATTTAAAGCTACAGAATCAGCACTTTTGGAACAGGGCTGAAACAGAGGGGTTTGGTGTTTCAGCCAAACACTCCAGAGACATGTTCTGTATATATATCTGAGACCTGTGATGTATTGTTGAAAAAGAGTATTGGACCTTCAATGTTTTTCAGCTTATAGTGTGTTCCATACGTGTTAAACAGCACTTTAAAACACGATGTCTGTTTTCTCCTGGTGTTCTGTGCTGACTTACTTAGTTGTTGTCCTTGTGAAACTATGAACACCGCTGTGCTGCTGTCACTTTGATACATGGCCTCATGCTTTGCTGCACACTAAATATCTGACAGTAGAGCCAAATTGCACTGCGTTCTGTGGAAAGATAACACAGCAGATCCCATTCATCAAGGGTTCTGCTTTCCTTGGGTGTGATGGCAATAAGTATTTCATCATTAGAGTAATGGCGTGTGTTTGTATTGGTACGCTGATAATGGATTGTTGGTCTTGTAGTCGGGTCACTCCTCTGGTGATAGATTATGTTAATGGATATTTAACTACTGTATCACACGGTTTATTGCGCCAGCGGTCATAACTAATAATGTATCATTGTTAAACAGATGCTCTCTTTCTCACACTCACACACACACACACACACACACACACACACACACACACACACACACACACACACACACACACACACACACACACACACACACATTGATAAAATACACATGCACACAAATACACTAGAACTTCTGCTGGGTACTTCTATGCACTTCGACACATGTTATTCACTATGTTTTTATCAGGTAGTCTTACTGTTGCATGCTTTCAATAAACCTACACAACTCTTTTCCTTAATACATCTGCTAATGGTGGAAGTGAGTTTTAGACCTCAGAGTTTTAGACCTGTTTTCTCTACACACTGATTGGTGACAAAAGGCTGTTGCAGTATTTTCTTCTGTTTCAAGTCTCCTGTGAGCATGAGAGACTGCTTTGAAATTAAAAAGTACAAAAATCCAAAGGTACAAGACTGTCTACTTCGGGAGGGAAGCCAAGTCCCAGAGCGCACTGCAGTAGGAAGCATCCAATCACAAGCTTCAAATGATGTTGCTATGGAGCTAATTACGCCACTGATTTCCCATACAAACATCAGTTTACTCTACATGAAGATTAGATTACTAATCAGCTGTGGAACCGTGAGGACTTCTGGACCAGCTCAGTCCTGCAGACGACACACACAATATGTTTCAGTGTTTTCTCCATGGCAACAGTGAAACATATCCTGTAGCATTGTAGTATTCAAGCACAGTTTCAATGGACAATTTAAACAGTATTTTAAATATCCTTCAATAAATGTTTTCTAAAACACTATAATGTATTTGTATGCAGCTATGGAAGCAATTAATTGACAAATATAATGTATTTTAAAAAGGGGTTAGTTATGCATCATTTATTATTGGTTTATACACAAACCCAATCAAGAATAGTTTTATTATTTGAAAAATACACTAATAAACACTTATATTTGCTAACAAGTACATTAAAGTCCACATGATGGATGGATGGATAGATAGATATAGATATAATAGATAGATTTAGAATTGTATTAGCTCATGTATCTGATCAGATTATTCATTATCATAAGTACATTCTGAAACCCATCTCGCTCTGTCACCCTTTTGGACTGATTTACATCCACTTTACCTTTTCCCTGCCACCTCTCCTGCAGTGATTATTTGTACTTGTTGTATTCTCTCCTGGTCGTCCCTGTCACTTTGTATGTCTTGCTTGAATGGTTAATTGGTGCGGTCACCTTAAACTGCAGACGTCCTTTTAATACATGTCCCAGCCGGACCCCTCACAGTCACTTATTACAGTCTGCTGGGCAGCAGTGCTCTGAAGAGTCAGCAAGCCAAATGTTCCCCACTGACCGAGCAAGGATAATACTCAAACATACCTTGCAATTTGGCATCTAGAAAAACAGCATAGAGAATTATTATTATTTTCTAAAGTGTGACTGAATTGCCTCTCAGCACTTCACTTTCCCTCGAATATTAGAATGCAAATGGAAGCGAGCTTTCAATGGAAGTAAAAAAAAAGAAAACGCTTCTTTTCAGAAGGGTTTAATGTTTGAATTGAAGAGCTGTTTGAAGAGAATAAAGAGTGTTTTCTTTTCTTCTTTGTATTGCCGCGCTGCTGCGTTTCTAACAAGGCAGAGGGCTCTCCAGAAGTCTATTTGATATACATGAGTAAGCACACATTTCCCATGCTAATTTTCTGCACTGCAGTTCATCTCTCACCCTTGGAGTGCAGGAATATAAACTGTTGACCCGCTGCCTGCAGACGCCTCGCAGCGCCCCTCCCTGATTGGGCTCCACGGTGCTTCAATCAGCTTAATTGGCCGGGACTATAGTATCAGTGAGAGCAGAGAAATGAGAGGGGAATGCTGGGATTGGAAAACAATTGAATGCTGCATCGTGCACGCCTCATTATTTGTTGATTGACACGTTTGCAGGGGGGTTGGGGGATCTGGAAAGCCTAACAAAACAGATTTGAGGCAGCTCTGACTTTGGACACATTTTGTTGATATTCATTTTTGAAATCTCAGACAGAATCTGCACACAAGACAGAGAGGAGCAGAGACTCTATGCAGTATGAAGGCATTACAGCTGAACTGAGCTGTGTTGTGGATGCAGTGACGCAGCGTCCACACGGCAGCGTCCGTTGAAGCTTGCCGGCAGGTGTGTCTGAAACTCGACCAACAACCAATCACATGAATCTCCCGCCCCGGACACACAAGCATGCGGTTTGATTGGCTAAAGCTTGTACTGGCATATGATTTGATTGGGTTACGCTTCCGTCGAAGCTTCAAAAGTGTTCTCAACTTTTGAAGCGAGCAACGCGAGCAAAGCGAAGTGACGGAACCACAATGCAGTGGGCCGAACTGCACGCCGCCGTGTGCGTTGTGGACGAGCCGTGAGGGTTTGTGGACCTGAAGGCAGGGGGAGGAGCCTTGTTCAGTTTCAGCACTAAGATGATTGGCTGTAGAAATGTACATTTAAATGTAATGTATTTCTTCATTCATGTGACATGTGTTGTTTTTTCCATTACTTAATTAGTTTTATCATTATTCGTCTGGAAAATCATTCAGTCTATAAAGTAGCATGTAACATTATTGACTAAATAGAGGTCAAAAAACATATGAGTTGTGCTAAAATAGATCATTTTAATACATTTACATAAAATAACTCAAATATTAAAACTCCAATGCTAAGGTATAACCATGCTCAAAAAAACTTTAAACTGAAGTCATGTTGTTTACTATTTCTGTTTTTAGTGGCCTCACCATTTTCTCTAAGTGTGTTGTTTGACAAAAAAAGAACTATCTTTACCATACTGTTTCTACGTAGATATATGTCATGCTGTGTATTCCTACGTTATACTCCTGTATAAATACTTATTTCCCTTTGTTCACTCGTTTCCAGCTGTTCCTGTTCCAGTTGCTGAGAGGCCTGTCCTACATCCACCTTAGGTACATCCTGCACCGCGACCTGAAACCACAGAACCTGCTCATCGGAGACACCGGAGAGCTGAAACTCGCTGACTTCGGTGAGCAGTCCGACTGATGCTGTTTATCTGTTGAGAGCTGAACAACTGTGAAAACTGTGCTTGGCCTCCATTTCACAGTTACTCTTACAGTTTTTAGTAGTCATATGCCCACTTTTAATCAGAATCTAAATGTATTGAAGTCGTTATTTTTACTATGAGTGGAAGGTTTTCCTTAATTTTTAAGAATTTAAATAGTCTTTAAGAATGAATGATGAATCAGTGATGAATTAGAGTTAGTTGATATGTCGATAAAACATGAGACATTTTACATTGGCCAACCATTAGCTATATTATAAATCAATTCATTTCATCATAGCCATCTTTATAGAGTAACAGTAAAATCAAAAAATAATGGGAGTCTTTGAGAAAGACCTTACTGTTTGAGGTCATTTTTGGGATGGGATGGCTTTAGATGGACTGTTGGTCCGTCCATCTGTCCAGCACGTTGGCCAAGATCACGAAGTCTGAGCAACTAGTGGGTCCCTTCACCTTTCCTCTAGTGCAAGACCACTTTACGCAAGACATCAAAAAATAAGAGCAGATTAACATAAAAGGTACATATCTCTTTTAGACTCCCATTTAATTTGTGTAGCGTATGTGTGTGTGTTTGTGTCTGGAAGAGACTCCTTCTGAAGTAGCACCATATGGCTTGAATCAATGCTCAGTAAACATGGCCAGACATGGCCTGTCTGGCATCCTGGGGGGGGGGGGGGGGGGGCAGACAAACTGGCAACCCAGCCTTCTGTATACCCCAATCATCCATCCATCCAGCCATCCATCTATCCATCCATCCATCCATCCATCCAGCCATCCATCTATCCATCCATCCATCCATCCATCTACTGTATCCATCCATCCATCCAGCCATCCATCCAGCCATCCATCCATCTATCCATCTATCCATCCATCCATCTATCCATCCATCCATCCATCCATCTATCCATCTATCCATCCATCTATCCATCTATCCATCCAGCCATCCATCCATCTATCCATCTATCCATCCATCCATCCATCCATCCATCCATCCATCTATCTAGGATCCATCCATAGACATTGTTTGCTTCGTATACCATCCATCTCTTGCCCCTCCACCCCTCTGCCCAGGCAGACAGGGGGAGGTGGAAGGTTGCAGCCTGATTAATAATGCAAACTGTGTATTAGTGCAGAAACATTACTGCAAGGGAAATGAGAAAGAGGAAATAATGGACAAAATGCAAAATGAGCAGGAATGAAAATCCCTGGACTATTAGTCTGTCGCTGGAGCTGTGCTCATCAGCAAACAGAAAGTCAGCCTCTGCCTGAGGGAGGCCAGATGAGGAAGGCAAAGGCTGTGTGTGTGTGTGTGTGTGTGTGTGTGTGTGTGTGTGTGTGTGTGTGTGTGTGTGTGTGTGTGTGTGTGTGTGTGTGTGTGTGTGGTGTGTGTGTGTGTGTGTGTGTGTGTGTGTGTGTGTGTGTGTGTGTGTGTGTGTGTGTGTGTGTGTGTGTGTGTGTGTGTGTGTGTGTGTGTGTGTGTGTGTGTGTGTGTGTGTGTGTGTGTGTGGCCGTCGGGGCTCCCTGTGGTCCAGGCCTTGGCAGCAGGAATACTAACGGCTGACAGCTGAGGCCTGTGGCGCTGGTCGGGGTAAAAGAGTGGGTTGGAGGCTGAGTGTCAACAAAGGGGGGGCTGAGAGCTACAATGAGAGGCTGCAGAACTCAGTGGGGGTGGTGCTGTGTGGTGGCAGCATGAAGAACCTTGATTTTCTGTCTTCTTTTAGTGCTCATCAATGCTTTTGCCTTATGATTGGACTGACCACTTTATCCACCCAACATTACAGTCTGCCAAAGACAGAGTTATTCCTCACTCTTGTATTGCTGCATTGGGTGGAAATATGTGTGTATTAAACCTGGGTGTGGTCACTTTGGACCTGACCCAGTGAAGAGTCATCCAATGTGGAAAATAATGTTGTCAGCAGTAGTTAGTAGCAAGACTCTTTGCATTTTCTTCTTAGAAACTCTGGTGACCCCCTGACCTCCAGCTGATCAAGTCAAATGATAAAAGTGGGATCTCACTGACAGCTGGCTTTGATTTAGAGTTTTTAGTAAAGTTTGTTGCTGTACGCTGCATCAAACCAAATACATGCAGTAATAGGCTCCACCCCCTGCTACACTATACTAGACATTTTATTGGCCCATTCATTAAACATTGTAAAAAGTTCTCCCTTTTGTTGTTGACATTTCTGCTGTTGACAATATAAACTATAGTTTATTGTTAAATCACATTAAAATATATATAAATGTGAAATCACCAACTATTAGGCTATTGTGCATTCCATCTTTGTTACGGCTGTGAATTGCCATAACATATGGCCGCCCCTTAGCCTATCACTTAAAATGTGTTGGAGCGCTAGCCAATAACAGCATGAGTGTTACATAGTGATGTCACTATGTTCCAGGAGTACACAAAGGTCTCCAATGGAGGGTGTTTCAGGCAGAAGGGGATTGGGGGTGTGGGAGAGAATCTCCCTCTGGAGGGAACACAGGGATTTCAGCCTTTGCAGTCCATTGACATGCACATAAACACATATTGCACACTAGATTATTAAACCTCCAGAAGCATGATAGGGCCCCGCTAAGGGAAACGTTAAGGCTACTGAATGGCAGCTAATGTTCCCAAAAGGTGAAAACAACATTCAGAACTTGCACACTTATCTATAAAGGAATGACAATGCTTTACAATGAAAGCCCCCCCCCTCACATTACAGATGCAGATGATAGGTAGAGGTGAGTGGCTGGGCAGCAGGGTGGCAGGGGTCCATCCAGAGCTGAGCCCCCCCCCCTGCTGCTGGGGGGGGTCCAGATACTCCCCTCCGCTCCTCTGTGGGGGGCGGGGGGGTCCAGATGCTCCCCTCTGCTCCTCTGTGGCTGCTCTCACTGTTTAATGAGCTGCACAAACAACCAGCACATAACTGAGGCGTAGAGCCAATGTTTCATATCAAGGACACAACTAGTAGAGGACAACTGAAGCAAGGTGTGGGGGGGGGGTTGTATTGTTTGTATAGTGGAGCTGTGTGGACCCTAACCACTGCACCCCTGTTGCCCCTTTCACACCAACGCGGTTCCCGTTCTAGCTCTGTGCTAGAGCTTTTCTGGTTCCGAACAGTTTTTTCTTTTCAGACCCCTTTTTGTTCCAACCCAGTCTCACGGCATTTCGTGTTATAGTCATGACATTTAATCTATTGATTCGTGTTCACCATCACGATTTTCCACTTTTTTCCGTGTCACACAGAACGATTTTAAAAGCAATGTATTTCTATTGGTAGTATGTTTCGTGCCTGCAACACATATTTTTGTCCGGTCGGGTCTTGGAAGACCGGAAGCTGTGGGGTTCATAAAAACATGTTCTTACTCAAAATCAAGCCATGATTATTGTTTTTATTTTAAATCGTATAATGTCGGACTTTTTTTGTCGTCTGTGAGGAAAAGAAATGGGGCTCAGAGCCTCAGAATACTGAAATCTGTATTTTTTAAATCTTTTTTCCCTTCTAATTTGTTATTCTTTTCTAAATAACACACTGTTATTTACTCACCAATAACACACAATTATCCTTGTTTTTATTTATTTGTTTAATTCTATCATCTCTGGCTTTTTAGCCGTTCCTCAGGAACTGCATTTCAAAATAAAGTCACCGGAAACAGACGTAATTTTGAGCGTCATTGCGATACACACCCACTGAACTGATTACCCAAGATCCTCAGTTAGCAGCTCAGTGATTTGATGGTTTAGCCGCAATGCACGTTGGGATTTGGTGTTTATGCAATATGAAATCCAAAAAACATTTTAAAAAAATAATAATAACACTTTATTCCGAGTGTTCTTGCTTTTCTCTTTGGAAGTCATCACATAACAGCATTGTAATACACGGTTCGGTTGCATTACATATTACACATCTGTCGTAGTTCTCTATTTATAGAGCCCTGATGAGAAGACTTCTAGACAAACTGGAATAACTGCCACGGAAACTGAATACGTGACGTGGATCATAAATATATCAGCAATTAAACATCTTCAATTTCTCTTCACACAATACGTCTCCTTGCAGTATCAACACTAATTCAGCTGATTTTTATATTTGATCCAATTGGTAGATAGGTAGCAGTGCACAGCTGATAGAAAGGGACTTGTCGTTTTTAAAGATATTACTGATTTTCTTTGAATTAAAGAATGTAAATACTGAGTTGAAAGAATAGTCAGGGATTTTGGGTGATGGGATATACCTTTCTGTCTGTGATTTTTTACAAATCACATATAGAAGTAAAACATGTGAAATAAATAGCAATATAGCAATATCCTGTAAAATTATGTGAAAACATGAATAAAACTACACATCTTCAGATGTTATACATACATAAGTGTCCTACACTAATAATACAATGTTATTATGGATGTGTGTACCTTGTGTGCACAGCACATTATTGAATTAGTTGTGTATATGATATGTCAATAAACCTTAGAAAATATTGAAATCTTGAAAGGGATGTCAAAATAAATAGCCATTATATACAGTCTTTAATTAACTATTAGTAGAGAATAACGAAAATGAATATACTTTATAGAGATCTGCAGATAAATGTTTAGTCTTCTCAAGCACCAACTATCTCTCCTGATTGTTGGCACTTGACAATCACCTTTCCCTGAATTGTACTCAGGTGTAACTAAAGTCTGATTTAAGGGTTGTTTATATTTCACATCATTAATCAGAATCTGCAAAGTAACTCAAATAAATGTAGTGGAGTAAAAATACCAGGTTAACCTCTGAATTGTAGTGGAGTAGAATTACAAAGTAACAATGAGCTGTCATGTGGGTATATATTAATGCTGCCCATTATGGATACAAGCGATTTTCACCCATTTAGTACTTACTGTACATGTTTTACATTTGTACACACCAATTTGTTTCGTATCCCCTAAACCTCCAGGGCTGTACACAGTGTAATACTGTCAACTTCCAAGAACATGTTGCGAAACACAATAGCCAGCATGTGTAGTTCTGGGGGGGCGTTCAAGTCCAGTTTTGGATAGTCTGGCGTGGTTTCGTTCCATTTCAAAGAGCTGTTTGACGCTCGGCGTAACCTTGGCGCACTGCCACTCCAACATCCAATCCCAGAGCTTGAAGATTAATCACGGGGACAGTAGTCCTAAACAATAGCTGGGGATTATGGGTAGTGTACTGTAGTGTATTCGGCCATCCTAAACTCCCAATGGGGGACTGCGTTGGGTCGATGGTCGTGTTGCTTTTAATCATACGAAGCCAGATTAAATTAAATAGCGACTTCTCCAACTTTATACTTTTCTCCAGAGTGCCGTGGTTCATTGTTTATTAATGTGTTTCAGCGGCATTTACCGACCGCTGCAGTGCTGCTCTTCCACGGGAGTTTATCAATCAATCAATCAATCAATCAATCAATCAATGTTTATTTATATAGCCCAATATCACAAATGTTACATTTGTCTCAGTGTGTACAGAATATCAGTATGACAATACGACACCCTCTGTCCTTAGACCCTCACATCGTACAAGGAAAAACTTCCGGAGAAAACCCACAGTTTAAAGGGAAAAATGGGAGAAACCTCAGGGAGAGCAACAGAGGAGGGATCCCTCTCCTAGGACGGACAGACGTGCAATAGATACCGTGTGTAAATTGAAAAGATAATACATTTGCAACATAGGTAGTCCAAATGTTTGCAAATGCATGTGTGTATAATAGGAAGATGAATCCACGAGGATATCCATCCAGGACCTATGATCCAGGACCACAGCCACGACTCAAGATCCAGGGCTCGCGATCCAGGACACAGAACCGCAGGATCATCCATGACTCCGGATCCCGGCGTATATAGACACCAAAAAGAAAGAAATTCTTACCCGTTAGCTCCGGGTTAGCTCACACTGCAGCGGCCGCTGTAAAATATTCACTGTCTGACTGTCACACAAGCAGCTGATACATATCTCCAGTTCCCCATAAGTGAATATGTGTCAGTCTGAATTGACACTGTTTGGCATCACAACGCTGTTATGAAAGTTTCTCTGGTATAAAATGGGTGATGTTAGCATAGCAAGTGAAGCTAAACTGACTATCTTGACTACTTTAAGAACTACTACTTTTAACCGGCGTATTTTTCATTATGATTCTACTTGTGATTGTCGGACATGACAACCTGTGCAGCCCATCTATTGATTGCATCCGATAGCTGCTCCTATAATACAAAACAAAACGTCTGCCTGCTCTCCACAATGATCAATAACAGCGAACGGATGGTCAAAGTAAGGTACAAATAAACAGAATCACATGAAGCCTGGTTAGTGTTGCCTGGCTTTATAAAGTGTGTTTTTTTTATTAGTGTGTGGTTGCGTTCTAGTCACTTTGCTCAGCGCTACTGCTTGTTACAACTTTTATTTGCCATACTCGCCTTTAACTATTAGCTCAGGTTAATCTCGCCCCCCTCCAACGTAAGCGTGACGTATGCGGTTCTTGCTTCTAGACCGAAAAATGTTGGTGCTTGAAACGAACCAGATTCCGGAGCTTAGAGGCGGCTCCGCTGCGGTGTGAACAGGAAAAAACTGTGCTTTTCAGGCCCTGGAACCGCGTTGGTGTGAAAGCCCCATGTGTGAGCACACACATTAACGGGACCTCTGCTACAAACTGTCCCTCCTATAAACCTGCCATACAGTGGACCAGGCCTTTGCATTGCTGATATTATGAATTACACTTTGATATAGCTAATTAAAAACTATTATTACACACACATGGTTTTGTGAGATCTACTGTGATTGTCATTATACACAAAAGAACAAAACCCATCCAAATTCATGGAGCAGAAAAAGAGATAAAATATTTTTCTTTTTTTTCACTACATTTGGCATTACGGCGCTTTGTAATAAGTGCAGGTCACTGTTTGGTTCGTATCTTGTGCACATACAAGAGGTACTTATTGCATGTTCCCACACACATTGGTAATGTTAAACACACTGATTCATGCTGTTTCTCTGGTGGTGGCAAATGCCAAGAAAGTCAGGAAAGAAGACTGTAATCGTAATTATTTTTATAAGACAGAAATTGCACTCAAAACGTTTTAAGGCTTAAACGTGTTTGGATCAAACACTGGCATCAAACTAGGGGGGAACATTTTCCACCGGTAACAAAGACAACACTGAATTAGCGATTAATTTCACAAAAAAAACATATTTGGTGCTTACTTTAAAGTTGTATGGTGTGTCTATCCTCTCCATTCTCCATCACTGTGTCACACACACCAACAGTGAACCAAAGACCAGAAGTTCACAGGTTGCCTCATTAAATGAAATGTATCAGGTTCCATTACAGAGTAAATAATTTAGCTTATACACTTAACCCATATAAAGTCCTCCGTCATGATCGTGAAATAAGTTATTCCTGAATTTAAAAAGAGCAAAACAAGGGGGTAAGAGGGTATATAAGCAATGTAATTGGTGTATACTCCTGTAAACATGCTGTAATAGAGTTTATAAACAGGAAAACTCAACTCCCCTATTGCTGGCAAGAAGCTCTCATTGTCGTCTCACTCAAAATGACTTCAGCCTTAAGACAATTTTCTGATGACAAGTCTGTAATTATAGAGGCAGATGAAGCAGATGAGGATGGCTCGTATGTTACGTACTTCAGAGCCTCATGAGAGCCTGAATGTGTTCACAGTTGGGAGGAACCTTCTGAATGTGATGCAATCAAACACTGAAGGGCGGCCATATGCTGTCCGGGTCATTCGCCAACCTGGAGCACATGCTGCGGTCAGCGGCCATAAACCCTGTGTCTGAGGCTCATTTACACACTAAATGACCGAGCTGTGTGTGTTTGGGACTCCATCCATGGGAGGACCGGTTCCAATCTGTGAAGTGATACATGTTGGCTGCTGAAGGGTCGGAAGAGGCACGGTCCTACCTCCTCTCCAGTGGCCAGGTGAACTACCTCACAATACACAGTGATTTTGGTTGGTTGGTAGGTCCACTTTGGTCCAGACTAAAATATCTCAGTAACAACAGGACGGATATCAATTAAATGTTGTAAACACATTTATGGTTCAAAGAGAATAAATCTTAATGAAGATTGTGATTTCTTTACTTTTCCTTTGAGTGAAATTTCTCGGCAGTAGTTGGATTTATTGTCAATATCTTTGACTTTAACTTGAGGTTCTACACAGTGGGATGACTTTAATTATCTTCTGACGTTCCCTCTAGCTTCATAAATCATTTGTGAAACTTGTTTAGTTTGTTTGTGGAGTTATGGCAGGGAATTAGCTCCATAGGTTAGCCTTTAGAGCAGGGTCGGATCTAGAAACAAATTCATGGGGTGGCAGGAGATTTTGAGGGGTGGCATCCCCTGGCAGAAGTAGGCTATATGCTGATTTAATCGCAGTCATATCAATCAATGTTAACTTGGAAAGCCACAATATTTATATTTTAACTCAATAACATCAGGATACATTATTGTGGCACATCAGTAAAGCCTTACATATAAATATATAAGGTGGCAGACATAATTTAATGAACTTTAACTGAACACTCACTGAATGAGTTTGTCTCACTCTTAGACTAGCAGGGGTACCACATCTATGCAGACTGCTGCAATAAGTACATTAATGAACTGTCTCATCGATTTTTGTCAGAATGAATATGATACTATTAACAATCATATTATTCCTATCAGCTGTCAATCACTGTTATGTATATTCATTTATTATTGAATAAACTATATTTTTTGGAGGAGTTAATGATGAATGTTCCTCAACATGCTTGCTCACCCTCATTCAAATTTGAAAGACAAATTACTAAAAGGAACAGTTCACGCCCCACATCTTTACTGCAAACAGTTAAAACCTTGACTTTACAGCAGAAAGAGCAAACATTAAAGAAGTGAATAACTGCATCAGTTAGGGTTAAAAAACGTGTATTCAGCTAAAACATAAACATCGCTACAGTTATTATCCAGTGGAAAGTCCTTTCCTACTGGCCAGTTAAATAAAAGTGGTTGCTTTTGTTTGGCTGGGCAGTGTAGTTTTACCCCCAGTTTCCACCGGGTCCGTCTGCGCCGCGCTGCGCCGCGATACGGCTGCGCCGCGATACGGCTGCGCCGCGATACGGCTGCGCCGCGATACGGCTGCGCCGCGGCGGTCGTAAGGATCGCGGCCACTCTAGTCAATGGGTGCTATTCCACCACACGCACCCCGTTACGGCTCAGACGGTCCCAGAAGCGTCCCAGAAGAGTCCCAGAAGCGGCTCGGTGCAGCGCTTCTCTAAAATTAGGATGAATCCTATTATTGCCGCGGCGCAGCCGTAACATAAGGTCGGGCAGGCAGCCCCCCCTCGCAGGAAGTGGAAAGGTGAGCATCCGGGCCAGGCCCATCCCCCACATATACTAATTTAGCAGACCCCCCTCCTTCATCACAACACCTCCACTACGATACGCACAATGGACGACGAGGTTTTCATCATGGAAGTGGACTATTACAATTATTATTAACTGTGTCTGTAGACTACAACACAACAAAATAGGACATTTATAACAACAATAAACACAATTTAAACAGACACAAAAATAAAACATTTAACTACGTAGCCTACTTACTTTCTTGTAGAAGTACAAATGTCCAGGATGCCCGAATCAATAACAAAACTTCGAGCCTGCACGCATGACGCTACGCTTCTGAAACGCTTCTGTGACGCGTCCGGTGGGTTATGGCGCTAGAGGAGGTCGAACCAAAACCGCGGCGCAGCCGTGACGCGGCGCAGCCGTGACGCGGCGCAGCGCGGCGCAGACGGACCCAGTGGAAACTGGGGGTTACACACCATCTTATTTGACTTTCTCAGGACTTAAAACTGTTTTTTCAAAGGAAAAATATATATACACATAAGGTCATCAGCTTAACAGTTTGTTATGCTCATCGAGTCATCCGTGAGCAGAGCATCAAGTTGGCATGCCTATTACAGCTGAATGGTAGTTCCACGATTACCATTTTGTTCAGCCAAACGCCTCACAAACTGATTAAGATCAACAACTTTATTGCATTTTAATTCAATGCTGAGTACAGCCAAACTTGACAGTCTCTTCTCTGTCATTGTAGACCGCAAATACCTAATTCCTTCCGCCTACTTGGGTCCGAATCATAGACTGTCCGAATGCTTCTCGTTTTGTGCCGTCCCGTTCAAATGAAATCGGCGCCAATCATATTTCCATACTCGCGTCAGGGCCGGGGGAGGGGTTACAAGACTCGCGTCTTGTGCTGCATTCACTTGCACTCGGACATTAGGGATTTTCTCTCATAAATGTCCGATGAGCCACAACTTTTATTTCAAAACAAAGCTGCCAACTGGGGTGGCAAGGCTATTTTTTAGGGTGGCAGTTGCCACCCCATGCCACCCCGGTAGATCCGCCCCTGCTTTAGAGGAGGTGTGAGAGCAAGTAGTGGTTCATGGATAACACACACAGAAAGGAGCTCACCGTCTGAGGATAACTGTACAACTGCAGGATATTACAAACATGTGTTTCATATCAGCATTTTCTGCATCTCTTTATTGAGAAGCAGTCCCTACAGCAAATGCACAGACTGTAGCACAATGCCCAGGACAACCCCCCCCCCTCAGGGTCAGTGAAGTTTCTCTACAACTTTCCTTCAATCCAGCTCAATGTTTAGAGCATATTGTTGGCCCCAGGTAATGGATTTCACAAAAGCTTTTATTGTTGCTATAGCTAGCGGATGTGTGCTTGTGTGTGTTTATTATCTGGGAGGCTGGGGTTGCTGTGCTGTGAAATAGCAGCTGCTGGGATAATGATGTGTGAGGAGAGAAGCAATGTGACAATAGAGCTGCAGGAATGTAGCAGGCAGCTGGTGTGTGTGTGGTGTGTGTGTGTGTGTGTGTGTGTGTGTGTGTGGTGTGTGTGTGTGTGTGTGTGTGTGTGTGCGTGTGTGTGTGTGTGTGTGTGTGTGTGGTGTGTGTGTGTGTGTGTGTGTGTGTGTGTGTGTGTGTGTGTGTGTGTGTGTGGTGTGGTGTGGTGTGCGTGCGTGCGTGTGTTGAATAGTGCAGATGCAGTTCTTTAGTTTATAAAATGAAGCAAACCTCCCGATGCGTATGTGACTTTTTCAGTCCAAAGACGAGACTGAAACAAATAAGTAAGCTCCGTGTTGGGAAATGAGCTGGGACGGTGGCAGGTGGTGCCACACACACACACACACACACACACACACACACACACACACACACACACACACACACACACTCACACATACACACACACACACACACACACACACACACACACACACATCAAAGAATGTTTGATTTAAAAGAGTCACGTTCACTATTAAAGGCCAGCCTTATATATTCTGTTTGTGCAGTTCATTGACTAAATGTTAAGTGTTGTCTGCCAAGGGTTTATATAAGAAATAAAATAGTTGATTTAAAAACTAGAAAGCTTTTTACTTTCCCTCAGCTGATTCTATTATCCGTTAATTCAGTTGGACCCTCTCCTTGGAAAAAAACGATGGGTGTTGTTTTCCATTTTCCAAGCAGAGTTATATTTACCTGCTTTGGCTCCTTGCCGGTATTAGATGTGTATGAGCTGCTGAGAGAAGGCCGCAGAAACACTGTGTCTCAATGTGCCTCTGTGTTGTGACATACCAATATACCATTATGATTGTTTATTGTGTAAAGGCTGCAGCCTCCACCAATACTGAGCCTGATGGCAGTGTGCAGGCATCTTATGGTCTGCTTAGTCAGCGGCTGCCTGACCCTGTCTTTACAAAAACAAGAAATGAGAAATTCACAATTCAGTATGGACCCAAACTGCAAACAGGTATGATAAATATTCGTCTTCCAACAATAATACACAATGGTTTAGGTGTCCAGACCTTTTGTGTAAAAAACAACTAATGTAATTGTGAAAAGGGCTCACCCGCTGTAATGTTTACAACATTTTACAGTTTGCCTCTTGAAGCAATTCATCATTTATTTTATTTGCGTAAAAAATCCTAATGAATATACATACTGTATATCAGAAATGCATTTAAAAATGCAAGCCTTTGTCCACAAATACTTTAACAACAAATATATATTTTCTGACAAGCTGCATCTAATGCAGGTTTTTCTTCAAATTAACGTTCAAACTGATTATTTTAAGCTGATTTATTCCAGTTTCCTGTCTGAATGTAACGTGAAGGCAGCGCCATTGGCATTAATGAGCCTCACAACTTCGACACAAAAAAGTCACACCTTGAAAGAGAACAATCTGCTGGAATCATGCTCCTGCAAGTTACATAACCCTAACCATACTGTTGGACAGAACATTAATCAAGTTGTAATTTATGTAAATATAAAAAAGTAACAAATAACAGCCATTTGAATGTCCTCTCTTTAGCAGCATGCAGTCTTAAACCTTATACTGTTGATGAACAGCTTCCAAATTGTGATGCTCTTCAATCTGGAATGTGTAATGTTTGGTTCTTAACGAGTACAGTTGTGAAACTATTCCTAACAGCAGGTGCTCCACAGAGCCACTGACCATATGTTCATTCTGCTAGGCTACAGGTTTCCCTCTTACCAAGAGGACACACACAGCAGGGGGCTAATTACCACATCGCATTTACACGCAAACGCATATGAAACGCAAACAAACCGAATACGATATCAAAAAAGTATTCCGTTCACACGAGACCGCTCGGGAGTGCTGGAGACGCTGTAGTACATATGCCGGTCCTGTAAGTGCCGCTGTACTTCCACCACAAATTACACCAAAAGCAGCGAAGAAGACCCCCGAGCATGGTTGCCATGGTTGCCCTTCTGTTTATGCCCCGTGGTGGATTTAGCAACATGTGGTTCATGTAATTCTCCATGTCCGCTTGTTGCTGATGGTTGTGGTAGAGGAGCTGTAGATTTTGCACTAACATCTGTAGCATGGTCAGTAGCTACTGTCAGTAGCTACTGACCATGCTACAGCAGTGAGCAGCAGAGGTGGGGCTATGGCTTCATCGTTATCAGGAAATGATCGTATAGGGCGTACACACGGAGCCGTTTGGCCCCCCAGAGTGTTCCGTTTGCAGATCTATCCACCTCGGGACCCGTTATCGTTTGCGGGGTCCGTTTCCGCGTTTCCGTTACGGCCTCGTGTGAACGAACGGGCTATAGGAAAGAGAAAAGTAACGGATACAACCGTTTGCGTTCTCGTGTAAACAGCACCTTATACTTTAAATAACTTTGTTTAAACATGGTCATTTTCAGTTAGAGGGCACTCACATTAACATCGGGCAGCTTCAGAAACAGCTCAGAGCTGAGCTAACCCAGTTAGTGCAGAGGGAACAAAACATCCTAAAATGTGAAACTGTTCCTTTAAGTGCGTCCTGTGATGAGAACATAACACTGACTGAGTGTTTGGACACGGACAACGTAGGAATCACACCATTGGGGAGCCATGATGCCCAAAATGAGTCAAACTTTGTTTAGTTGTTGTTGAGGAGGAGGAGGAGGAGGAGGAGGAGGAGGAGGAGGAGGAGGAGGAGGAGGAGGAGGAGGAGGAGGAGGAGGAGGAGGAGGAGGAGGAGGAGGAGGAGGAGGAGAAGCAGGCAGGAGCTACAAACTGCCTTAAAAATACAAACTGCCTTTAAAAGAACAGTGAGCTGTTTCCCCCCCGAGGACAGAGAACATTTTCATCCTCTCTTTGTTCATCTCTCTTCTGCCACTTTCCCTTAAGCCCACCTCTTCCCCATTTACTCTCTGACCCCAGGGGGAGATAGTGATGTATAAATCACCAGTGACCTTCACCCCAGGAGCTACCTGCAGGAAGGTCAGCTGATGAACCACAGCAGATGAAAGTGGATAAAGGTGTGTGTGTGTGTGTGTGTGTGTGTGTGTGTGTGTGTGTGTGTGTGTGTGTGTGTGTGTGTGTGTGTGTGTGTGTGTGTGTGTGTGTGTGTGTGTGTGTGTGTGTGTGTGTGTGTGTGTGTGTGTGTGTGTGTGACTGTATGTGTGTGTGAAGCCATAGGTCAGGGCTTTGAAGTAGCAGACTATAGACTTATGAGGGGGGGGGGGGGGGTCAGGACTCATGATGCTGCAGAACACTGTGCAAGGTGATCTAATGTCAAAGCACATGAACACCACCAGCTAAAGCATTAGCACACATCTCTATCTGCCAGAGAATGCTAACGCCTTACAGTATTTACACCATGATGTGCAAAAGGAAAATAACTACAAACAACATATGCAAACAAAAAGAGCAATTTGAGCTGATACACATGGTCATCTTTAAATCTGAGTTGGAGTTTGACCATTGATTGGAAGTGCAGTCTAAACATGAACAGTAAAAAAGCCTCTGAGCTGTATGTGGGTGGACTTTGAAGGTCACCTATCATGCTATTGTTAGGCAATAGCATAGGTCTCAGATATATAAAAATTAGGGCTGTCATTCGATTAAAATATTTAATCGCAATTAATCGCATGATTGTCCATAGTTATAATCGCACATTTTTGATCTGTTCTAAATGTACCTTAGAGGAATATTTTTCAAGTTTTTAATACTCTTATCAACATATGAGTGGACAAATATGCTTTATGCAAATGTTCATTATCATTTGAACAAGGACAAATATTCTCATGAATATTAAACACAACAACCTCTGAACATTACAAATATTTGCCTCAATTCAACCTGGAACCTCTCTCATACAATAATACAATACTGTGTGTGCGCGCGAGTGTGTGTGTGTGTGTGTGTGTGTGTGTGTGTGTGTGTGTGTGTGTGTGTGTGTGTGTGTGTGTTGTGTGTGTGTGTGTGTGTGTGTGTGTGTGTGTGTGTGTGTGTGTGTGGTGTGTGTGTGTGTGCTGTGTGTGTGTGTGTGTGTGTGTGTGTGTGTGTGTGTGAGATGGATCGTTGGAGCTATGTGCAGCTCAAGGCATATGCTCGAACGGGAGCTGCCTGGACGCTGCAATCATGTTGCGCGCACTATCCGTGCTGAGTGTGCTGACTTTTCGTTCAATGTCCCACTGTCTGGCTTCCTGCATAAAGTCAAGTGCTCGGCGCAGTTGTGGCGAAATGTCGCTCCTCTGTTTTCTCTCGCTCGCTCGGGCCACACATACACACACCCTCCCGGTCCTCCCAACAGCCAGTCGGTGCCTGCCGGTGAGCGTGGAAGTGTGGTCTGCCACAAGCGGGCGGCAGGAGCGTGGCTGTCAGCATCAGCTTGTAGATGGTATTTTAAACTCGATGCGCTCTGAAACTACGGGGCGGCCGAGGAAAAAAAATACACATGCGTTAATCGCGTTAAAATAATTAGTGGCGTTAATTTTTTTTTGCGTTAACGCGTTATTAACGCATTAACTTGACAGCCCTAGAATACTCAAAATACCAAACAGATCACCCATTCTAGCCATGCCTCATATCCCTCTATTTCACTTCCTGTTTCAAAAGTGCTGATTTTGGGTATAAAGAGGGGAGGAGCTTATGCCTGCTCATGCGGGAGATTCTACCGGCAGATACTGCCGTGATGAAACGCCATATCATGGATTATCAAGGATTATCTCTGAAACAGTCTGGAGCTCAAAGGCTTTCTCTCTTGCCGGTTATACCACAAGGTGAGTTCCTTTTAATTTCCTGCTTCTTCACACACATGCTCTCCAGTACAGGTTAGCTCTGAGTGTTAGCGATGCTAATGTAAACACCGACCATATTATGTCCAAAACAGGACATCGTATTTACAGGGCTACATGTACACACCTAGAGACATTGACAAGTACCAACAGTATATGTATATCTCTGTCAATAAGCCTCACCTTCTTGGCAACAACTGTATTGTGTTTGAAGTGGTGGAGAGACAATGCACAGTTTGACCCACTGCTGTCACCCTTTGCCAAAGCATATCTCTCTGTCCCAGCAACATCAGTACCAAGCAAGAGAGTTTTTCCACAGCAGGGGATTTTGTAAACGCCCAAACATCCCAGCTTCTACCTGGAAATGTGGACATGCTCATATTCCTAAAAGATAACCTTGATGATGCTGAGTGAGTGAGTGAGTGAGTGAGTGAGTGAGTGAGTGAGTGAGTGAGTGAGTGAGTGAGTGAGTGAGTGAGTGAGTGAGTGAGTGAGTGAGTGAGTGAGTGAGTGAGTGAGTGAGTGAGTGAGTGAGTGAGTGAGTGAGTGAGTGAGTTAGAGTTGAGTTACTTGAAAAACTAAAGTGAAACTTGATTTATTCTATTGCAGGCTCTGATTATTATATTGTTGACACTTTAAAATACTACTATCCTACTAAAATGCGGTACAAATCAGATTTCTTATTTAATAAAGAAAAAATTCATGAAAAAAAAAATATATCGCGATAAATATCATACCGTGGACTTTTTATCGCGATATTATCGTACCGTGAGTTTTTGGTATTGTTACATCCCTACCAAATATAGATTCATCCACTGCTAAAAATAGTCCCCAATATAATATTTTCTCCTGTTTGAGTAACATCAATAAAGTATCGATAAAGAATTATGATATGATCTCACTGTATTCTCTACCATGTGCTTTAGTAAGGGTAATCACAGACAACAAAGAGAATCAGATACAGCACATGGCTTGGCGATGTATATAAATATCATGATATGCAACTAGACATCGTCTTAGATTTTGGGTAGTGTAATAAACGTATATAAGTCATAAGTAATTGTGTACTGTAAGATGATGTATTTCAGAATGTAGCAGCCTGTTCTAACTCTTCCGTTATTTCCATTCAGCCACTAATTCATTGTATCCACATGAATCTCATTAGGTCATATTTTATGAAATCATTAATGGTCTCCCTACCATATGGTATGGTATTGTATTGGTATTTGCTCTTAAATATAGTGATTATGTTTCCAAGCCCTGCCAGAGTATCTTTCCTGTATGCATATTAAAGGAGGAGGATCTAAAGCCTGGTCAGAAGATGTACGTCGAGCTATTCATATCATCAAACAATGCTAGTTCATTTGACCGTGTCCTGCACCTCTATGTTACAAACAAGCCAACATCGTGTTAGACCCTTGATGAGTGCAGTAATAGTGGTCTCACTCACAGGGCCCTGCAGTGGAAACAGCAGCCTCTGGGTATCTATACGTGTGATCCGTGTGGGGACATTACAGGGCTCGGCCATGATGAATGGCAGCTCAACTCCTTTCTCCTGTGGGCGTTCTGACAACGGGAAATGTTAAATACACCCTCCCTCTTCATGTATTCTCTTCCTCCCACTCAGGGGACTGGCAGCAGGGCAGGAAGTCCTTTTTTACCAGGCTAAATGCTTTAATTAATCCTTCTAACCTCTCGGGGGGAGACAAAGAGGTAATGCCATCAGCCTCATTAGAGCTGCTGCCTCTGCACTCTGCTCTCCTTCAGCTGCCTAGCTCACCTGGGTTAGTGGCACCTACTGTACGATAAGAGCAGGAACAGGGCTAGAATAACCAGGAGACGCACATGAACTAAATATAAAAAATACTTGAAAAGGTTTGAAAGAAAGTTAAGTACCTCCATTTTTGTGCTGAAGTTAAAAATGTAGGTACTTGTACTTTACTTGAGTATTTTCAAATGTTGCTACTATACTTATACTTGTATAAGTTGTTATTCACTCTGCGTCCCCCTCAGAGACCTCAAAGGTCTTTCATCATGGTGTCCATTTGAAAAACCTTGTTGCGGTTGAATGTACAGAAGACAGCCCAAAGACAGGTCTGATTACTTAATGTTGGCCTCAGTGGAAACAGAGGGGTAATCTGCATATTGAATATTGTGTGAAATACAGCAAGCGGTCCAGAATGAAATGAGGCAATGTTACAACTAGGAGGAGCTTCGTCAGGCAAACATCAAACATTCCGAAGATCTCAACCTTTCGCTGTAATGAAGGACTGATTGTATCCCTTCTTATGAACAAAATATTACATTTCATCCTAACCCTTCTAATGAGCAACCTCAGCAGCTCTCTCTCTCTCGTTGCGGTGATGTAAAGTGTGCTCCAGAGTGTGTCATCACATGTGTGTGGGTGCAATGTAACACACATCTGACCACACCTATCTCTGATGCCGTCTGATTCTGCAGACTGAATCAGAATGTACATCATTACTCCTGGAAGCACAACAGATCTCTCCATTGCTAAATCCTATGTTATACATCCCAGCAGTCCACCTCGTTTCCTTAAGTCAATCAAAGCTTTGTGCGTCGAGGGTCTAATATTACTCATCATCTTTTTTTGTTATTTCCTCCGAAGTTCAACCAAACACAGAGGTTTCAAACTGCTGGGGGGTGAAGGGCACAGAATAATTGAAGGGGAGGCAGCAGGAGGCTAAGGGTGCATCTCACTTCTGTTAAATGGATTCCTTGCGTCCCTCACTTGCGTCCTTTCCCTGCGTCTAGTCCCTCCCACCAGGGCAGCATGGAGAGACGCAAGGAAACCACGAGAAGCAGGGAAATGAGTTTTAAGAGCAATGGGACGTCCTTTCCTCGGCGTTTGTGATGACGCCGCACAGCTGATTGTCTGACAGCAGCCAGATCAGTGCATGCGCTGCATCGTCCAATCAGTGAGCGATACACAGTAAGGGGGCGGGGCGAGTGTCTGATCGATTATCGCTCCTCCGTTATCGCTCCTCGGTCCTGCGGCACAAATAAGGCCATTGGGACGCTACTCAAGATGGCGCAGGCAAATCAACTTCCGGTGACACCGAGACCGAGGAGCGAGGAAATGAAAAATAAGAGAAGTGAGACGCACCCACAGATGCTATGTGAGGTGAAGGGGACAGGTGCATGCTGGGGTTCTAAAAACAACAGGAAATAGGTGATTGCAGTTTGACACACTGATTTTTCAGCGGGTGCAGAAGCAGTATTTCCGCCTTACTCAGCTTACAAAGGGAGTTATGCTATTACAACCTTACCTCCTTAAACAGACTGTATGAGAGACAAGAGTTGGGACTCTCTCTTCAGTATCAAAGTCATCCATGGTCAGTTATACATGGGTCCATTTCAAACAGGAACTGTATATAGTTAATTTTGCACACCTTTAATTATGAACTATATGTATTGATTATTAATTTAATAATAATTTAAAGATTGTTATTATTTTATTCAGAATAACAGAAGATAAAAGGGGTAATGGGTAATGTCATTATTTTGAACAGTTGTTAATCCTCTCTATTCTATCAATCTTTTCACCTGTGGTTGGATGGGTATGGTTGGTTTTCAAGACGTGTAACCACTTTGTATGAGAACTATATTCTTCTGTGGTATTGTTGCATTCACGTGTATTTAAACTACCAATTTCTTTGTTATCTAAACTGTGCTGAGTTATTATTTTCTACGTTGCATATCCTTGCTGTTTGTTCATCCTCACAGGCTCCATTAAACCCCACATACAGTATCAGTGCTTGCTACAGTGAGTGTTCAGAGGCCTGCTGAAGGTCGTCCAATGATAATCTTCCTGAGACTGTGTGTTGTGTTGCCCCCCCCCCTCAGGCCTGGCCAGAGCCAAGTCGGTCCCCAGCCACACCTACTCCAACGAGGTGGTGACCCTGTGGTACCGGCCCCCTGATGTCCTGCTGGGGTCCACAGAGTACTCCACCTGCCTGGACATGTGGTGAGTACTCCTAACCCTGACCCCCCTCTCCACCCTATTTCTCCATGGTTAATTCCGGTGCGATCTAGATCAGATTTTCTTCACAACACCAATTTAAAACCCACTTATGTTGAGCCGATCCTAACCTGAGAGTGCTGCCTCCTGTAGAATGCTTTAGAATGTTCCTTGGATCAATCTCTCTCCGATGGATTACAGATATGGATGATTCGTGATGCAGTGTAATTCACATTTGTCTATATAACAACAATAGGTGAATTAACAGACATTGTATGCCCCGAATAAACTGATATTAATCTAAGAAGGTCTGAATGATTTTAGAAATTGTTTTAAATTGCATCTTTACTGACAAATAATCAGATTACATTGCATGAGAAATATCAATTTATCTGACATTTAGCGAGATATAACTTAAGTGGGGTAGTATGTTTCTCAATTGTAATGAATGAAAAACGATGTGTATCATGCTGACGACCCTGCTCACCATGTGCTCTGTGGCTGGAGAATGGGAACACCATTAGGCACAAATATCAATTGTTATCAAACCTGGCAGCTGACTCGTGACATGTAGGATGGTCTGCACTTAACCAGTGATCTGATAGCAGAGCTCCCAGATATGATTACATGAAAAGTGGCCACATGTGTAGCATGCAAACAACACATTAGCAAAGATACAGGGAGGCATTATCACATACTTGCTGAACAAGAACTACACACAGATCAAGCTTTCTTTATAAATATCATTATGTTCCACCTTCATTTCATTTTGACTGCTGATACAATCTCTCCAGAATATTTGCAGAGAGGCTGAAATATATTGCGGTTATCTTCTGGTTTTAAATCAAGTTGTGCAGAACTGTAAAAGTGCTTGAAAAGGAAGTGGAACATGAGCTTGCCCCAGAGGGGGGGCTACCTGCTGGTCCCTCTCCTCTCAGGCTTCCTGCCACCAAAACTCTCAGTGGAGCCTCGGTGACCCTCTCTGTCTGGACAGTCCGCAGGGACATCCCACAAACCCCTGCTGCATGTTCCAACATCCAATTAAAAAGCAGTTGGGGGCTTTGGGGTCTGAGAGGCAGAGGGAAAGTGTGACTGCTGCAGGTGGGCAATCTACAGGTGGTGTTCCATCCGACTGAGAGTCACGCTGCGACACACACACACACACACACACACACACACACACACACACACCCACACACACACACACACACACACTCACCCCTGGTCCCTTAGGAAGCAGTGTTCCATGAAGCAGCGTCTCTTGGTGGAGCAGATCTGGCTTCCTGCCATGTGAGCATCCATCACAGCCTCACACTGCAGCCTGCAGGTTACAGGCTGCGGAGAGACAAAGAGCGGCTCTATTTCTACCTTCCTGCAGCTCTCACACACGCCTGTCAGTCCGTCAGAGCTCAGATCACTGGAGCGGGATCATGCACAGACGACAATGGCTGGTGTTATCCAATACTTTCCCTGTTTTACACAAATACCATGAAAAGACCAAAAGCAACTTTAGAGTACGTCTGTCTGTTTATACCCTCCTCTGTCTGTGGCTCTCAGCTCCAAGCTCATTGGTTCCTACTGCAGATGTTCATTTAAATGGCTCTTACATTATGTGTGTGTGTGTGTGTGTGTGTGTGTGTGTGTGTGTGTGTGTGTGTGTGTGTGTGTGTGTGTGTGTGTGTGTGTGTGTGTGTGTGTGTGTGTGTGTGTGTGTGTGTGTGTGTGTGTGTGTGTGTGTGTGAGTAAAAGTGCGCAGAGCAGAGATGTTCAGAGAGACTAAGAGCAAATGAGTGAAACTGAGTAAGAGAGATTATTTGCACAGCACAAACCTGATTCCTCTTTGCTTAAAAAAATTATGTATTTTTTGTTGACATTTTCCTCTGTGCTCAAAATGATCTATTGCTCTCCAAATATGTATAGAATACCTCCGGCCGTACACTAACCTGGCGTCTGGATTCATTCAAAGGAAAAATACGTCATAAATGATAACTCATTTTGAGTGAGAGGTTCTTGTTCTTGTAACTGTCACAACATGTCAGTGGAATATTTTCCATGTCACATGTACACAGCTGCTCTCTTTTACCACCTGCAGGTCATTCATTTATTGGAAGTAGGACTGTGCAATACCTCTATATGATATTGTTATTCTAATATGAGTCTCGATATCATCTTACATTTTGACATAAAGTGTCTTAGCCTGCATTTAAAGGCAGTAATGTTTTTTTTCTTTTTATCCACTTAGCCATTATTTTCACCTAACAAATGATTATTTATCAAAAGTATGTTGTTAAAGCACAAATATTCAACCCTACATTATCGTTGCAGTATCGATATTAAATACCGTTGATGTTCTGCATATCGCTCAGCCCGTATTGGAAGCATAGTCCCACTGCAGCCTCCTTTAGTGGGAACCCCTCCATGTGTGTGTGTGTTGTGTGTTTCCTGTGGAGACGCAGATCTCCTTTCAGCTCGGTCTGCTGCCATCAGGAGGGTTCATTAACTGTCTGTTAACAAACAGCCCTGTATTTACCCAGGCTAATTCAGTGTGTGCTAAAACTACAGGAGCGCAGCTGGCCCACTGATGGACTAATTAAGATCTTACAGACTGTAATGGAAGAATATCAATTCTCCATTGCTGCAGTTCACACAGATTACAGAGCAGGGTCAGAACCAGGTGATGAGTCCGTATACAGTAGGTACACGTAACCTTTAAATCAAATAAATCAATAGATTTTATGATCATGGATCAGATCATCAGGCACATGGAGGATGATGTAGTGTTAAAGTAGAGAAGGGGTACTGCAGAGGGGAGGGGCTGGACCTTCAGTGACAGGGATAATGATGGTATGAGTAATCTGAGCAGGAAGCAGAATACATGTTGGAGCTGGATAATAGCTGCAGCGTTAAATCACAGACTGTGTGAGCAGCAGGAGTCTGGAGCAGTGGGAATATCACTACATAAGAAACATGACTCCAGTGTAATGCGCTATATTTAAAAAGTGAATGTCGTGATTATTTTCTGATGTAAGAATAATAACTCATCTTTAAATATCTTATCTCAACCAACGATATTTATATGTCATAATTGAATATTTCTAGGTTTTCTAAAGGAAGACTGTGTTTTAAAGATTTGTATATTGTATTCTGAAGACATTCTGGTGTGAGTATTTATTCACATGGCTTTTATCAAGTGTAGCAACACATACACACACATACTGTAGGAGACACAATCAACATACGCATCTGTATGTAAAAGACTAGGCTTGGCTCCATACTGTATATATATATATGCATTTAAGTATACGAAACATATGCACATATATGTGTACATGTAATTTGCTCACACACATGAAGTTTTAGTTATGGTACAATTGATTATGGCAGCAAATCTCTAAATGATGAGGACACGTTAAAAACCTCCAGTGGTTTTGTTGTAACGAAGTTTTGATCAGTCAGTATTTAATGATGAGGTCTCGTCGCGTGTTCTTCTCTCTTCAAGGGGAGTGGGCTGCATTTTCGTTGAGATGATCCAAGGAGTGGCTGCCTTCCCCGGGATGAAGGACATCCAGGACCAGCTGGAGAGGATATTCCTGGTGAGTGAGGGATGCTGCAGAGTGTGTGTGTGTGTGTGTGTGTGTGTGTGTGTGTGTGTGTGTGTGTGTGTGTGGTGTGTGTGTGTGTGTGTGTGTGTGTGTGTGTGTGTGTGTGGTGTGTGTGTGTGTGTGTGTGTGTGTGTGTGTGTGTGTGTGTGTGTGTGTGTGTGTGTGTGTGTGTGTGCAGTGTTTCCCACATAATTTGATTCTATTTGTGGGGGCACCCCCCCGGCGGGCACCCTCCCCCCGTGTTGTAAATGAGTGAGCCACACCGGAGTTGAGGATCTGTGGGGTTTATTCTCCCAAAAATATAATTAGCAGATGCCTTATTCCAAAGTGATTTACATTAGATTACTACATTTACATTTAATTACATTCTCCTGTAACTGAGGGCTAAGTGCCGAGTTCAAATCCTGACTGGAACACCACCACTAGGATGTCTAACAAACAAACAAAATAAAATTTGGCTCGGCTACACAACGCTTCAGATGTTCAGACAATGTGCAAACTTTGCAGCCTACTTGTTGCAAAGTTTGCACCCTTTGTCTTGACATCCGATTCTACGGGGCTTCCTGAACAAATATTCTAATGCCCTATCTCAAGGGAAGGCCTCAGGACAGGGTCCATTTATGGAGATCTTCAAGCAGGCAGCCAGGTGTTCTCCTTGGAGCTGGTTTCGGAGGTCTGTTTTCACCTGAGGAGGAAGCAAAATGGAATACCACAAACTGCACTTTTTTTATGAAAAATATTTTTTTTTACATTCTTTTTTTAAGAGATCTATTTGTGGCGGACGATATTTATTTGTGGCGGCTCGCCACAAATAAATCAATATATGAGAAACACTGGTGTGTGTGTGTGAGCTGCGGATATAAACCATACTTCAGAAATGCAGGCAAGGACTTTTGCGTTTTGCTGTGGTGTTTTCAAAAGTTCCTACCAATGCTGACTTCCAATGCTCAACAGTTTCCAATAATATACATATTGATATTCTTTGGTAGGTATTCTAGAAGTATTGGGGGGGGGGAAATACAGTGTTTTAACCTTAAAATCTCCTTATTAAAGTCATAATCTAAAAAGTACAGATGCTGGTAAAACGTGTTTTTTAGTAGAGCATTTTTTGTATTTTACATTGAGACATATTGCTGTTTTCAAACTGCAAGAGGCTGCACTCTACCAAGAGGGAGTGAAACAGGCTCTTGTACGACCTTGATATCTGTGCTGTATCAAAACCAGCCGTGTTCCATGTCAACTCTAAATTCACTCATTTGGGCCAATGCTTCAAATGTGTTTAAAAATTCACTCGACATGAAAGATCTTTTCATTATTCAGTGAGGTGAAAAGGTGGAGGAACATGATGAGGTTCAGCGTCTGTCAGAAGAGCTCTCATCTGCCCTGCTCCGTGTCCTTTGGTGTGCAGTGTGTGTTAAAGATGGGGTAGGTCATTTTGGAGAAACCAGCTCGAGTGCGTTAGAATTTGAAAATACACAACCGGAAAAAATCTACCACTTCCTCACAGAGCCCCTCCTCCAACACACACGAACACGCACATGACCAATGAGGGCACGAGATAAGTTTGTGCACAGATGGAAGGCTGACAGGCAGGTAGGCCATCCAGTTACTTTAGCCGGGCCGGCTCAGATGATTGGTCGTGCTTTTTACAGAACTACAGCTTCCACAGATGACATTTATTATGTATTTATTGTCAAAGCATTTAATATATTCATTGCTATCGGGATGTTAAGAGCATTCCATGGAATATAACAAAAAGTGTTTCTGAAATAAATTACATACCCCACCTTTAAGCAGCAAATGCTTATATTCAATTAATTGTATTACTGTAAAATTACAAGTGATGAGACATAATAGAGACATGTGAAATGGGACTCCCAGAAAAGTTGTAGAATATGGGCCCAGACACAGAACAGAAGGTAAAATATATCTCACCAACACATCTAAAATTGCAGAGAGTTTTATACAGAAACAAGCTTAAAAAATCACCTAACACTAACCAAATACCCTAGAATGAACCCAACTCCAGCTACTTAATGTTCCCAATGCCTTCATTTAATCTGTCTAAATATACACTCTATAATATGTAAGATTAAATAAACACAAACAATGACAAGGTAAGAACATGGCACAAATGAAATGCTTTTTAAAATAACTTGTACAGCATTGATTCTGGCTTAAATGTAAACACTCGGACAAGTTGATCAGGCTCATTTATTTCTGAGTGATGACATCTGTGTATGGTTTATGTTGCCACGTGCTGATGGCAAGGACCTGATGTAAAAGCATGAATCACTATAATCACACAGCTCAGGTCTACAGGCCACAGGATACACTGATGCTGAGCGGCCGTATCTATCACAGTAGCACAGCCTCTCACACAGCACCTACTGTATCCTCTCTACATGGGTTACAGGAATATTAGAGTCACATCCACAGAGCTTCTTAAATGGTATGAGTACAGGGTTTGCAGAATAAATGCAAGTCCAAACAGTAAGTAAGAAAACAAATTACACAGGTTTTTATCCAAATCGAATAAAAACAGGTGCATCAACACCAGTGGCGAGCCGTGACTTTTCTACCTAGGCCCTCTGACCCCACCCCCCTCTTCCCTCGAAAAAAAAAAAAGAAAACGTTTTTACGTCACAGCCTATAGTATACTTCAGCGGAATATCAAAACAGCGGCCCGGGGTGCAAAACGCATCAATGACAGCGACCCTCTACCACACAAAACAACACCATTTATATAAACACCTATCATGACAGGACACCCACAGCCAAGTAACAATTACAAATGAATTAAGTCGGCACGGCGGCCCACATTGAAAATCACTTTGACTTACCTTTGATGATCAAATCACCTAAACACAAAGTCCATCCTCCTGTCTTTTTGGATGAAGAACTTGATGGCGTCGTCATGCAGCTGATCCTTTGCTTTTAAAGCAATCAGCAATTCCTTCTCGATCGAAATTAAGGCCAAGTCTGACAGTCGGACTTGCCCAGTCGTGGACCTCGAGTAGCTTTTTATGCGCTTCAGCGCAGAGAAGGACCTCTCCACAGAGGCAGTGGACACAGGTATTGTCAGGATGATGCATGAGAGGGTGTACACCTGTTTCATGCTTTCACTCAGTCCTTTTTTGAGGAGAAACTGATGAATGTCGGCTGGGCTTTTCCCCAAAATGTCAGACATGCCGTACATCACGGCGAGTTCCGTGTGCAGTCGAGGCTGGTCGAAATATCCGCCATAGCTCTCCATCAAACTGTTCAAGGCAGCAGTTGGGAAATAGTTACAGTAATGCCCGAACTGTTGCGGGTCCAGAAGGGCCAGGAATTCCAGCTTTTTGTGGTCACTGAAGCGGTTGGAAATCTGGGTTAGCAGGCTGTCAATTACGCTGCAGTGGAGCTCCCTGTACCGTGCACGAACGTCTCCTTGAGACCACGGCCGCGCGGAGGACCAACCAAAGCCTGGGTTTCATCGTAGACGCTGTCAAAGTTCCCCTTCTCCTGTTCAATTTGTCGCTGTAGCTGATCCACTCTGGCCAGGCAGAACTGCATATCAAAACCTTTGTTCTGAAGTATTTCAAAAACAACATCCGAGTAGGAGAAGATAGCGTGGAAGGTTTTCAACCAAAAGCTGAAATCGAAGCTGGTAAGGAGGGTGATGTATCCATCAGAGCAATGAACAGTTTCGTCATCAAACTCTGTGTGATGGTCTACGATGTGCTCGAACACCTACGAGAGTAATGCTTAGTTTAGAAAAAACAACTTATAGACCTCCAGTAAACACTAAGATTAGCTTTTCATTTAATGTAATACTAGCATAGTTCTTTACCTTCATGTTTTTATGAGTGGGTAGTTTCCAATACTAAATCATTTCTTTATTATTGTTAATATTTCCATTACGTTCATTGTTATTATTATCTTACCTCTCTCAATTCCCTGGTCTTATCTGCCACTGTGCACACCAAGCAAGAATGAAAGCACCAGCGAGTAGGAGCTGCCCGTGGAAGCCTATGCTGGCAAATATCATCCAGTAGCTTGGTGCGCTTTGCTGAGCGGCTGAAAAAGGTGGCCAAGCCAGAGAGGTGGGAGAAGAAGACCTTACACTCTCTTATCTTGGAAGCTCCCTTTGACAAGACGAGATTTAAGATGTGAGCATAGCAGTGAATGAAAAGGGCCTGTGGAATTGTTTCCTTAACTTTCGCTTGCACCCCATTCAATCCAGAGGCCATAACAGCTGCTCCATCGTAGCACTGCGCGACCACTTTGTCAATACAGCCACTCTCCCTCAGGAACTCCAGCAGCCGTGTAGCTATGGCCTCTGCTCGTTTGTCCTCTGTCACATCTTCGTACTTGAAGAAACGCTCTTTTATCCCATCGTCAGTGACATATCGAAGCACATATGACATCTGCGCCACGTTGCTAATGTCTGTCGTTTCATCCAACATGACCGCAACAAAAGGTGCCTTCCTCAGCTCCTCTTTCATGCTATCCGTCATTACACTAGCGACAGCGCTGATCAGGTCATTCTGAATCCTTGAAGATGTGCCGGTAAATACTGTTGATGTGGCGAGGTGTGTGTGCAGGTCGCTGTCATATTCTGCCACTAAATCCAGCAACTCTATGTAATTCCCCTTGTTTGATGAAGTTACACTCTCATCGTGACCTCGGAACGGCAACTCCTGCTTGCCCAAGTACACCACACAATTTATCAGGCGTTTCAAAATTCCTCGGTTCCTCTTCACCTTTTCATTATGAAGGATGACACCCCGGCGTTGTTGCTCATCCAGCTGGAGCTCTATCCTGGTGTCCCCAAATGTTTTAAGCCGAATAGTAGCTCTGAGGTGACCTGAAGCATTCTGATGGCGATGTGCTGATTTGGATAAACTTCCTAAATCAGAATATCCATCTCTGGCCCATGACCCACTGTCCGCTCCAAAAAGCAAGCAATCCCAGCAGTAGGCTACAGCTTTTGTTCCCTGGTTGATCCGGTCATCCAGTTGTATCTGGCGTAATTGCCGATATTAAAATGCCTCTTGAACCGTTTGGTTTTTTGAACCAAATTAAGCTGTGGTGTTGGTCGCCCTTTGGTAATTAACTCCAATTTATCCGTGTAACTCATTCTTGAAAAAGACTCGGTTAGTAGTTTCGCAACGATGTCATCACTATCACTAACGTGAGCCATCGTGAATGAACGTATGCTAATTCCGCCTAGCTTGACCCGTTGATATATCACATGCATAAACTTGGCAGCGCAGCGGGCGGAACTTGTCATAAAGTCCGCGATAATAAAGCCCTCCCATTTAGAGGGAAGATATGATTGGTCAATTGTACTGTCACTTGACATTACTCTCTCGTTGTTTTACTATAGCGGGCCCTCTGTGAATCGCATAGAGGGCCAGACGAGCTTTTTTCATGTAACCCTTCACATTCAAACAGAAACTGAACAGGCAGATTCGAAGGATTTATTTCTTTGGACATTTTATTTTAAATACAATTAAATCAAGTTTTTTCGGTAAAAATATAACACAAATAATATTTAAAAAAAAAATATTTAAAAAAAATAATATTTTTTAAAAATGTTTTTAAATATTATTTTTTAGAATATCTTAGGCCCTCACAGAGGGCCTAGAGGGCCCTGACGGCTCGCCACTGATCAACACCGACAAACTCAGAACACCAAGAATCCTGCGGGCACATTAGCGTAAAATAAGCCAAACCATTTTAGTATCTCAAAGAAATGGGTCAGATTCCTCCAGAAGTTTGAATGCACACTAAATGTTTTGCTCAACCAGCGTGTTCAATTCAGCTAAACTGTGTTAACCACATCCTCTTTAGAGAACTCTGAAGAATGTTCCAGGATGCTAAGGGCTAATGTAACTAAACTGCATGCTAATCAATGAATTACGTTCCAGCAAAACTATCTGAATATCAGAAGTAATACCTTAAAATCAGGTCACCCCAGTGCAGTTAACAGTAACACAGTCTAACTCGTTTTAAGAGCTTGACCTATTCAGTCTCAAAATCAGAGCCATTCAGAACACACCAAAGTGTCTCAGGAACTAGAAAGGTTAACAATTCGTTCCTGTTTTAAGCATTTTTATAGAGAGACCCCTCGTCCACTAAACATTTGATTTAAACTTCAAAATATCCTGCCTAGGAGATTTGACCAGTGGCGACTCGTCATTAGGGGGCAGGTGGGGCACAGCAGAAAGTAATGCAAATAATAATTCCCAAAATATGCAAAAAGAAACATGTTAAAATATATTTTAAGATCATGTTTAGTCATCTGATTCATCTGTACATTGGTGTTTTAGTCTGTGTTCTTCTAATTAGTGTCCACAGTGTGCCCATTGAGCTGTGTTGAGCGATGTGGGGCTAGCCCCTCTCTCTGCTGTATAAATGAATGGGTGCTGTAAAAAGTACACTGCGCACGCTCAGAGTCTTTTTCTATTCAATGTGTGTGGCAAAAAAAGAATCACCATTCTTTCACACACACATACGGGTTTTGGGGCGAGGGCGACACCGTACTTCCGGTATCCGCCATTTCACACGAGGTGCAAGCAGAATATCATAGTCTATTCCTTAATCAATATAGTCAACTCTAAAATACCACATATATGCAATGGCATGATAATATTATTGTGACAAGTGGGGTATTCACCTGGTGTTTCCAGAAGATAGACGTAGATGCTGCCAAAATCGACCGAAGGCCACTTTCGAGAGTCGTTTTTCCATACATCTGCAGGCAGTCTGTAAGGGCAATCCGACAACCCACACAGCTCTAGTTTACGCTGGTACCGACCTAGAGCACACCCCTCAAGTCCAGAGATGTAATCCGAAGACATGCAGCGATTTCTTCGGTCGTTAATTCAGAAAAAAAACCTAGTGCGCTCTGCCTGGCTCATACTTGCCAACCCTCCCGATTTTCGCGGGAGACTCCCGATTTCATTGCCCTCTCCCGGTTTCCTCCCGGGGTCATATTTCTCCCGCATTTCTCCCGATTTCTGACAAAATCAGATTTACTCAGGACTGTTTCCACTCGGACTTTAATACAGCTACACCATTGTTTGGTTTCCATGGTAGCGCGTCTCTTTAGTAGCGTGCGCAACTGAAAGTCTGAGAGGGTGAGGCAGATAGTCACATGAAACAGAACAAGAATCGACAACACGACCCTCTGCTCACTCCTCTCCTGTAAAATACAGGTCCAGCCCACACATATGCTCCATCAAGGATGGTGTTACAGGCTGCAAGACATTGCACTTACAACTACAATAAGCATGTTAATGTTAATCTAATACAGCTCCCCCCCGCGGTGGTTTTGAAATGCTCCCGATTTCTGAGTTCTCAAGGTTGGCAAGTATGCAACTGTTTATATTAGCACCTCCAGGATATTTGCACCTCCAGAAAAATGGCGTATTTATATATATATATATGGCGCGCGTTGCATTGTCGGTAGCTTGTGACGTCACTGTGTGTGAAAGAATAGGGGCTCTGTGCTGACATACCCACCAAACGTCCTCTCATATTTCTGAGAGCTGATTGGCTGTGAGTACGTGTGCCGCGAAAAGTGTAGTTGTGAAGAGGAGACGAGAGAGAGCAGCTTATAGCGATTAAAATCTGTAAAACGGAAATAAAATGAATGAAGTTGACCATCTACTTCAGCTTTGGTAAGTTCATTTCATGTCATATCTTTAGTTGATCCTCTGTTTTTTGCCTATAGGCTATTGCTCTGCTGGATTGATTGATATTGTGACCTCGGTGATGAGTGTCTGTGTTTCCCCCCCTCTCTCTATCGGAACCATGGATAGCCTACAGCCATTTGTTTACGTGTTTAAAAAAGCACCAGAAGCTTATATATACACATCTAAGTTGTTCGTGCCCCACCACTTTTGTACATATAAAAACGCCACTGGATTTGGCAATAGCAGTACGCCACTCTTCATTTGTGAATTCTGAAGACGTGAGGAGCTGCAGCTCTGTGAGAACAGCTCGTACTCAATGACCTCACATGTTATCTTATGGGCTTCACGACATGTGGGTGTGTCACTGTGTGTAGCTTTGTATTGTGTGTCTTGTAGTATGGTTTTAGTCTCTGCACCTGGTACGGTGCATTAAATGGTGACATGTATAGATGATCCCTTTAAATCAAATAAATCAATAGATGAAATCAAATGGTACAGTCACCTTTAACTAATTGCATGTACTACTGTATAGTATCTCTGCATTGGATTATAGGATGGCATATATATTTTAAAGTAAATTGAGGTCTCATCCTTGAATCTCCTGCCCCCCCCCCCTTCATATCATCCCCAATCTCTTAATTGGAGCACAGTGTAGCAGAGCAGATATAATGGATTTCTATTCGGAGGCTGAAGGGCTGAATAATTGATGCAGAGAATTCTAGAGATGAGAGTATGAAGAGGTGGACCAGGGAAGAAGTCAAGTCTGGAGACAAAGAGGGCTCTCTGCTGTGTGGCCCCCGGGCTGAGGAGATACTCATCTGGGGGGGGGTGGATTTTGGATGAGCAGAGGTGGAGGAAGCCCTGCAGGCGGGGGTCCTCTCACAGAGCGTGGAAGCACAGCAGGAAGCTTATTGATTGTGTTTGATGTCACATCTGTAGGAGGCTCACCCCCCCCCCCCCCCCCACCTCCCCCCCAGACACAAAAACAAGCCCTGATTGGACGAGAGGCCGGCAGTGGACTGACACTGAGGCTCAGCTGCTCTGCTTCCCCACAGACACTTCTCCCTTTGCTCACAAATCATAGAAATACAATGGTGTTTTGCGCCATTATGGAGGTGGGCTGGAAAATGGAATGAATGCAGATCAAAGACATGGCAGGCAACAGAACAAGGCTGAACACTGAGAGGAAATACCGTTTCAAAAGGTCCTGTGCTCCTCCTGCACTGAACACACTGAAACACTGACTTTAATTCAATGTATTATGTCTACAATTTAACTTAGGTTAGTTGAAAGAAATAATATGAAGTTGAACCTAAGATGTATTTATTTGAACTTAATGTTATTGCTTTCAACTAACCTAAGACCTCTGTTGACATAAAACATTGAATTAAAGTTAACGTTTCAGTTTTTACAGTCTTTTCTAAAACACTATTGTGTAATATTTGCTCTATTTTAAAGTGCATAAAAAGCTCTGTTTGTCCAAACGTTTATATTCTGTAAGACGATCTCACATTAAGGTTTGGATTAATGCAGAGCGCCTCACCAGCATGCTGAAATGCAGAGTGTCGGGATACATGTTCATTTACATTTATATATGACATTACATGACATGACATTTTCATCCAAAACCTACAAATCACTTCCAAACATTGTTGGCCATGCCTATACAATGTAAATATATACGTTTATATATTTGTTCACTCATTCTAACTGAGACGATGTTTGTTCTATGAAAGCGTCTTTGAACATTAGGAAAAGGGCTTTACAAATCTAATATATTATTATTATTATTATTATTACTATGTTATGAAAAAAGGAATAAATGCCATTATTGTATTTTCGCCTTCAGTTTTACTTCGAATTAAAGTAGATGAAAAGACTTCCATATGCCTTAAGCCTAACTTTCAGAGCCAGCATTAAATGAACTTTTATTTAATATTTCAACTATTTCTATTTACCTTTGTTTATAACTTTATTACATGACCTAGAAATACTGATGAGCCAACTCAGCTTTTTCTCTCCCTCATCCAAATCACTTTCTGTTGAAATAAGTGTGTGTTCAGCTGTCAGCCAGCAGCATTGATCATGTGTAAATGTGTGTGTGTGCAGCGTGGCGAGGCAGTGTGTGATCTCAGAGTGAGTCCACCTGTCAGAGAGCCTGACGGGGACATTTCAACCTCCGCCTCTCTCTCTGTGTGTGTGCTGGGCAGTCAGAGCAGGGCCGCCAACTTGGGGCCCCAAGCAACATTGTGAGATGAGGCCCCCCCCCCCACAACCGACAGGAGTGAAACAATTTTTTTTGGAAACAAAGTAGGCTACTTTGCAAATATAATTCCTGTTTATTATTATTATCAACAGTTACTTTTTTATACAGTGAGGTAAATGGTAAATGTGCATGTATGTCGTTCAGTATGCGTTTACAGGTGAATACGTCTGCATTTCCTGCCAAATACTAGCCTCAAAAAGATTACAATATAATTAATGCAAATAAACTACTTCTACTAATAATAATAATCATAATCAATTCAATAATATAAATACTATATTATTTTTATTATAATATAGTTGTAATATAGTCAAGACAAAACATGCTTATGACATGCTCAAAAACTGATATTTCTTAAATCTGTATTGTAGTTCCCTCTGTAAGCAATGTATCAACAACTACACACATTTCTATCAGTATTTCTCTGTGTTGTGGTTGACATGATGATGACTGCAGGAGTTAAGGGGAGAGGCTGAGCATCACCATGAAATGTGCAAATTGCCATAAAAGGGGAAAAAATGCTCCATGTTTTTTAGGCTGTAAACTTTAACTGTTATGTAAGCCAACTAGACAGACAGTGTATCACTCTTCCTCCTGTACATTAGCAGATAAAAGGCATCACATACTTGAATGAATGTTAAATAAAGAATGCTGGCAATAACTGCATCTCCAT
This sequence comes from Gymnodraco acuticeps, assembly GCF_902827175.1. Lineage (NCBI taxonomy): Eukaryota > Metazoa > Chordata > Actinopteri > Perciformes > Bathydraconidae > Gymnodraco > Gymnodraco acuticeps. The sequence continues at coordinate 658,515 of NW_022990145.1, forward strand.
TAGCCTGTATGCTATGCAGAGACTGCCTTCTTCATGTCGTGAATTGCAGCTGATGTTTTAATATGGCAATTGGCAACATGACATTTGACTTATACAACATTCACAAGTTGTACATTTGACTCATACAATAACCCACCTTCGAGTGATGCTCTAGTTTCTTCATGTTTTGTTTTTTGCGCCGGACTGAAACTGTCTTTTCACCGACATCTCTTCACCTGCACTAGTGGCCGTATCAAAGCCGTGATTGGTCAGATGTCGATTCATTGCAACGGTGTCGGGTTACAGACGTGCTCCCCTTGTCACCTCTCACTCTCGCGGGGGGTGCGCGGAGAACTGAGCGGAGAACTGCGCACAGCAGCTGAGGCCCTCTGGGCGGGGCCCCCTGCGCAAGGCGGGGCCCCATGCAGCCTGCGTGATTGGCCTGTAGGGAGGGGCGGCCCTGGGTCAGAGGGTCAGAGTGTGGAAGCATGGCCTCACACACATCTGAAGGGCAGCATCAATGCATACTGCTGGTCAGAAGCTTCTTAAAGGCCATGTTGTTTGAAGAGAGAAGGAGAAAGGTCAGCCTCCATCAGCGGTGAGAGGAACCCAGCCAGGAGTTGAGTCGCCACATTGGTCCGCAGAGTGAATGGGACATCGTGGCCGAGAGTTTTTCTCCTGTCAGACGAACCCTCTAGTCTAGTCGTCAGCACTGTGAACCCGGAAATGTTGAGTACCCCAAAGTTTTATGTTAGAAATGTATAGTACATAACCCGAGTAACGACTAACTGCCGGATGGTAACTCACATACTGTATGTCGGGCAATTGTGCACAATTAGCATAAGTTGCGTAACTAGCATTATGCAGACAATAGTTTAAAAATGGCCTGGCCGATTTGGAAAATGTTGAAGTGGTTTCAGGTGTTATTGAGGATGCTGAATGCATGTCACCACAGAAAGTATTTGTTGATCTTAACCCTAACCCATTTTCACGTTTACTGCAACCATAACCATGCAAACATAGATTAATACTGCTCTGTGATCCTGCTGTAGCAGCAACCCAGTCTCACAGCATTTCGTGTTTTAGTCACGACATTTAATCTATTGATTCGTGTTCACCAACACGATTCTCCCCTTTTTTTCATGTCACACAGAACGATTTTAAAAGCAATGTATTTCCATTGGTAGTATATTTCGTGCCTGCACCACGTCTTTTTGTCCGGTCGGGTCTTGGAAGACCGGAAGCTGTGGGGTTCATAAAAACATTTTCTTACTCAATATCTTACCCTAAGCCTAACCCTTTTATTTTAAATTGTATAATGTCTGAGTTTTTTTGCTGTCCGCGAGGAAAATAAATGTGGCTCAGAGCCTCAGAATACTGAAATCTGTATTTTTTTTAATCTGTTTTTCTTTCTAATTTGTTATTAGTTACATTGCTTTTAAAATCGTTCTGTGTGACATGAAAAAAATGGGGAAATCGTGTTGGTGAACACGAATCAATAGATTAATTTCGTGACTATAACACGAAATGCCGTGAGACTGGGTTGGCATTTGAGACGATAGGGAAAACATTGGTGTGCACATTAAAGGTAAAGGGTCCACTAACTTTGGATGCAGTAGTCAGATACTTTGAGTAATAGGAATTAAAACAGGCTTGGCTGCTGCAGCTACAGGCTGATATTTCATGGCAGATGTTTTGTATTTTGGCATTAATATGACATGGTTGATTCAAAACGACTCTATGTAAATAGTTGACTCACAAGACATAATCTGAATTGACACAGTTCCTCCTGGAGGCACTAAAGGCTTTCTAATGGAGTAGGCGTATGACTCCCTTAGACCTTTAAACACCGGTGTTTAAGGAAGAATTCAGCTGATTAACTTTGGGTGTGATTTTTATGCTTTTGGCCATAAACAATTTTGTTGTTGTTGACAGAATCATAATCTCATCAAGATCACGGTTGAGAAGGCGAACTGAAATCTCTGATTTGGAGACAATGCTGAACGTAGTCAGAGAACTAAACATGTTGTAAACCATGAACCAAAAAACATTTTTGGAAGACAGAACAAGGCAGAATGGTAAACTAACTACACAAACATTCATCACATCTTCACCTTTGTCCTGTTATTGTTTCCCCCTGGGAAATTAAGGACCTTTAAATACATTACAGCAGGATACTCACTTTCAACTCTCAGTCTTATCTTTAAATGAAGTACTGTCTCACATGGGGGACGTGACTTCAATGCAAGTGCGCTGATGTGATTCTCAAATTCAGCAGTAACAATATTATACTCATATTTGTTGGACACTTAGCCCTGAGCCTGTTTTTCAGGTCTCAGGCTCGAAAATGACATTCCCAGAACAGACCATATCTTCCCTTCTAAAAGGGTTACATTAATAATCTTTTTTCTCAAAGCAAGGTTACATCTGTGAGTTGGATGTAGAAGTGTCAGAATCAATATACACTGAACAAAAATATAAACGCAATACTTTTGTTTTTGCTCCCATTTTTCACGAGATGAACTCAAAGATCTAAAACATTTTCTATTTACACAAAATAACCATTTCTCTCAAATATTGTTCACAAATCTGAAAAAATCTGTGATAGTGAGCACTTCTCCTTTGCCGAGATAATCCATCCACCTCACAGGTGTGGCATATCAAGATGCTGATTAGACAGCATGATTATTGCACCAGTGTGCCTTACCCCCTAATCCCACCAGGAGCGTCTGCGCTGCGTTGCGCTGCGGCTGCCGCGTTTTTAGCGATCGCGGCCACTCTAGTCAATGGGTGCTATTCCACCAGACACGCTGTGCCGCGGCTCGAAGCGTCCCAGAAGCTGCTCGCCGCAAGGAATTTCTAAAATATAGGATGAATCCTATTTTTGACGCGGCGCAGCGCGGCGCGGGCAGGAAGTGGAATGTTCATCCAACAACTGCGAGGTTGCACACACGACGCTCCGCTTCCGCAACGTTTTGAAACGCGCCTGGTTGGTTAGGACGCAGGAGGAGGTCGCAGCGCGGCGCAGCCGCAGCGCAGACGCTCCTGGTGCGATTAGGGGGTTAGGCTGGCCACAATAAAAGGCCACTCTGAAACGTGCAGTTTTGCTTTATTGGGGGGGTCTGAAAACCAGTCAGTATCTGGTGTGAGGGGTAGGATTAGGGTTAGGGGTAGGGTTAGGGTAATGTTGTGAATCGAGTGGCCTGTGTTCGTCGTCCATAACATACGCCTGCCCATACCATAACCCCACCACCACCATGGGCCACTCGATTCACAACATTACCCTAACCCTAACCCTAACCCTACCCCTCACACCAAATACTGACTGGTTTTCTGACCCCCCCAGACCCCCCCAATAAAGCAAAAATGCACGTTTCAGAGTGGCCTTTTATTGTGGCCATTCTAAGGCACACCTGTGCAATAATCATGCTGTCTAATCAGCATCTTGATATGCCACACCTGTGAGGTGGGATGGATTATCTCGGCAAAGGAGAAGTGCTCACTATCACTAAGGGTATCTTTATCTTGAGTTCTGTGCCAAAGTGCGTTAGCATTTTTCGCTCAGCCGTAATTTAGATACTTCTTATGAGACTTGTGTTTTGTTTTGGTAAAAATTGTTTGTATCGTCAGTTAGCTGAGATTATTTCCGTTAATCTGGTATAACACATTAATAGGTTTTTTAATATTAAGATGCCCTGAGAGTGTTGTGAAAAAAAAGACCCGCCGAAGGGGTCTTTGGGGCTTAACAGGTAGTCCTTGAATAAAATAAGATAATTTTTGCACAAAACGTCCCTAAATCCCCCTTAAACAATTTGTTGATCCAAGTGCAATATTAGTTTTGTTAGATGTAAAGGAATAAATAGATTTGTAATTAGCATTCTGATAGAGACAACATATTAACACTGACATGCAGTCCAGCTGGGAAGTGTACATCCCTAATGTGGACATTAACAAATAACCATTGAACCAGGCTCTTGTGGACTCTTTATATATAATTAAATCCTCTGGTTTTCCGTGCTCTACACATTTTTTACGAGCCAATTTCCCTCCAGCATCACACCTCCTCACTGTTATTATCCTTGACAGCGTTTCCTGAGCTGTGCACGTTCCTACAGCGCTGCACATGCACGTCTGTCTGAAAGTAAATACATGCTTTCATTTATTCAGAGTTTCTGTTTCAGAGGCATGCTGGGGACTTAAGTAATGACATAGCTGTGGTTATCCACATGCATGTTTTCTGTGTTTCCTTATAACATGGCGTTGTGTCTCTCCATACCGCTATCTCTGTCGCACACTTACACACTCACGTCCGTGCAGATTAAAGCTGTGCAGGATGAGGCCGGGCTCAGGGGAGCGGGTTAACTAGCTGTCAGTACACCAAAGATTACATCCACAGGAAGGACTGTATGAATATGGACAGGTCTATCTGCAGGAAATAGCCTGTCAGTGAAGGTGTGTGTGTGTGTGTGTGTGTGTGTGTGTGTGTGTGTGTGTGTGTGTGTGTGTGTGTGTGTGTGTGTGTGTGTGTGTGTGTGTGTGTGTGTGTGTGTGTGTGTGTGTGTGTGTGTGTGTGTGTGTGTGTGTGTGTGTGTGTATTTTTACTTAATATACAATAAGCTGTCTCTTTGCATTAGTGTGACTGTAATAGCTGTTGTGGTGAACTATAAGCACTGCCAATGTGGAAAAAAAAGAAATGATACTGATGATTTGTTAGTTACACCAACATATAGTAAACATCACCACACTCATCTGATGGCTGTCATCAATCAGAGTCTGATTCATGACTATAAATGATGCTTCTCCATTCAACTAAATGAAATGTTTCATATGTCAGTTGAACCTCCACTGTAGTGTAATTAAACCCCAACACTCTGTGATGATACAGCATACTCGTCATACTTGTCATTGAAAGGTGTTATTAGCAGTATGAATGAAAACAGTAAAAAGTGAACAGTCACAATGATCCATTTTGACGTGTCATCGAGCACATTCCCTCTGTCCTGGCATTCCATACTGTGACTGAAACAGGAGCACTCACCATATCGTTCTGCGATAATGCTTTCTGCTTTTGTTCACAACAGCATTAACACACTCGTATTAACGTAATCTCAGCAGACGGAAAGTTCAAATGAGCTGAAGGTCCATTTAAAGAACACTAGTGGCTAGGGATGTAACGATACCAAAAACTCACGGTACGATAATATCGCGATAAAAAAAGTCCACGGTACGATATTTATCGCGATATTGAAAAATAAAGAAAAAAAAAGTGTTTTTTTATTTTTTTATTTATTAAATAATAAATCTGATTTGTACAGCATTTTTGTAGGATAGTAGTATTTTAAAGTGTCAACAATATAATAATCAGAGCCTGCAAAGAATAAATCAAGTTTCACTTTAGTTTTTCAAGTAACTCAACTCTAACTCACTCACTCACTCACTCACTCACTCACTCACTCACTCACTCACTCACTAACTCACTCACTCACTCAGCATCATCAAGGTTATCTTTTAGGAATATGAGCATGTCCACATTTCCAGGTAGAAGCTGGGATGTGTGGGCGTTTACAATATCCCCTGCTGTGGAAAAACTCTCTTGCTTGGTACTGATGTTGCTGGGACAGAGAGATATGCTTTGGCAAAGGGTAACAGCAGTGGGTAAAACTGTGCATTGTCTCTCCACCACTTCAAAAACAATACAGTTGTTGTCAAGAAGGTGAGGCTTATTGACAGGGCGAGATATAAATATACTGTTGGTACATGTCAATGTCTCTAGGTATGTACATGTAGCCCTGTAAATACGATGTCCTTTTGTGTTATCTGTTGTTTTATGTTCATGTTGTAACCTACTTGCTGCCATGTTGGACAGGTCTGCCTTGAAAAAGAGATCGATGATCTCAATGGGACCATCTGGTTAAATAAAGGTTTAAAAAAAAATAAAATTTAAAATCGCGGTAGATTTTGTCAGTCTCACGACGGTATTGAGACATTTATTTACCGCGATATCGCGATATTCGATATATCGTTACATCCCTACTAGTGGCCAGTTCTAGTCATTTAACTACTGGTTAAATATCCATCATTCTCTACAAACATTCCTGTTCCTCTCAGAATGAATTGTAGTGATTTTTACTTTAGCACCATCATCAACTCAACACTTGGTTGGTTTTCCTAATTTGGTTGATGACCAAATACATAAATAAAGACATTCCTATAAACCTCAACAATACTTTGATTTAGCTAACATTAGCAGCTAACGTATACACTGTATGTGTAACATTCATGTTTATAACATGCTATTGTATTGCAATTATTCTTGTGTAATGAAACTGGTCAAATACATGTATTGTGACTTGGGCAATATTCGAAATGTTTCCCACTGTCAACAAATCCAATCAGGATGCTGATCATGGACTAAGTATACAAAAATAAAATATAGACTACTCACCCTTTAATTGTCCTTAACAAACAATACATTTATGTGAGGGTGTATTTATTCATCTAGATTGCTGAAATATGTAAAAGAGACCCTTTACAGTAGAACCATTAGAACATGGTACTACTGTAGGCCCAGACACACCAAGCCAATTTTGTCCGTCGATGGGCATCAGGCCGACGATGAGCGTCGACACGCCCAGGGCCGTATCCAGGATTTCCTAAATACCGAGGTCCAAACATGCTAGGGTGGTTCGGGGGTATACCCCCCCGAGATTTGGGGGATTTTCATGATCTAGTTAGGTGCTTTTTAAGTCATGTGGGGGTCACACATTGGATAATATATTGATTTCAAACCATGTCAGTGGGCTGCAGCATCCATTATTTTTGAAAGTGTAATGCATAAGAATCAGTTGATTGTTACTATTAATGATCTGGACATGCGGAAGAGGCTAAAATGATCACAACACATTGTCAACATTCATTTTCCATGTCTCTCTCCTTTCCATAACCTGCAGCCTCTCTTCCATCTTCTTTAGTCTCTCTGTCTTCTTCCTGTTCATTACTCTCTCTGTCCTCTACTCTTTCTCTTTGTTCAATCTCTCCCTCGTTGTTCACTTGTTGCTCCTCCTCACTTGTCGCTCCTGCCAGTGAATTCAAAGCAATTCAGCTATTTAGTTCATTTCACTTGTTTGTTTGCATTTTTTTTTGTTATTTAAATCTGTTATATTCTCAAAGAGAAGAAAGATGTAAGCAAATTGTGTTTTATACAATTGTATGTTATTATGACATCATAACTGCAATAGATGTATGTTGTTTTAAAAGTATGCCTATTGTCTATATTGTAAATGAAGACTATTGTTATAGATACATAGATAGATAAATAGATGGATGGATAGATAGATGGATAGAAGATAGATGGATAGATGGATAGATGGATGGGGTTATTAAGCCTACATTATTTTGTGTGACTGTACCTGCAGTTCCTCCCTGACTTCCATCACTTTCTCTCTCTCTCTCTCTCTCTCTCTCTGCCTGCCCTGTCTCTTCCTTACCAAAGCTGAGCTTCGACTGACGTAGTCTTTTCATTATATCTGAGTCAGTGTAAAAAGAAAACAATACAATGTTATATCTTCAATGTTTTACTCAAATTGAAATGAAAGAAAAGCATTACAACGTTTGTTAAAAGGTAATCCTTCTGACATTGGATGGATGTAATTAACTGTAGCTCTCTAGCTAGTTTATTCACGCAATTTAAACCAAAGTATAGCATATAGCTGCAATATAAGTTAGTGTGCATGTTGTCGGACGTCCACTGACTAACGTAGAGCGTTCACACAGGATCTGCTGGTCATATGATGTCCTGATGAACAGAAACAGCCCGCTGGACTCAGATCTCTAGATACCTCATCACTCCTCCGCTGCTCCGGTACAAGTCCGGGCTGCGGTGGTTTGTTGATACATGTCGTCTTCTTCTGTTTGCTTTAATCGAGGCTACGTAGTTATGCAGCGCCCCCATCGGCAGTAAATGGAAGTTCTACAAAATTCCCCCGTTTAGTGCAATTATTTCAAAAGTTTTGTTATAGACACAGCTCGGAAAAGATTACCGAGGTCCGGACCTCGGTGACCTCAATGGTGGATACGGCCCTGGACACGCCCTACTCAGATTGGTGTGTCCCGCACCGTTGGGTCTTTTCAGCCATGCCGACGCCTTTGAGGCCGAAAACCCACCGATTCAACATGTCGAATCGGTGGGCAGTCGGCCAAAGGCAGTCGGCAAAAGAAATCACTCTGATTGGCTGTTCAGCTAGCGCATCAGTGCATGAGAAGCGAAACGGAAGTGAGGGACCCAAACAAACTATTAAGAAGGCAAATCTGAGATTCCATTGAACTCCAGCTCTCGACAGGTTCGGGAAAGCCCCGTGAGCTTCTCGCTGTAGAGGGAAAATGGAACGCACACGCTATTTGTTGTTTGTTTATATCACGCAGTCTGTTCTTCTTCTCTCGGTTATCACGCAGTCTGTCTTCCGGTTGTTGCCTCTTTTGAATGACGAATACACACTACCGCCGCCTGCTGGTAAGGAGAGTTATTGCCACTCACGCATGCGCAGTTCGTACGTGCTTCTTGGTCGTCGGCTGAAGTCTTTGCGGTGTGTTCCAGTGCGACTGTTGGCCAAGACGCAGAGACGCAAGGCGACACAACAGTCGGGGGTCCGTCTGTGTAAGTTCTTTGGTGTCAGCTTGGTGTGTCCGGGCCTTTAGAACAACTGACAGGGTCTGTCCAGCAGCAGAGGGGTCCTGCATGGTACTGAGTGTATTCCTGCTATGAAGAGTAAGCCGCTGCACATGTGAGCTGATGAAGGGGCTGCTGGGAGATAAATAATACCTTTTCAGCGACAGTGTGTGAAATGAGCATCCATCTGCTGCGACCCAGACAGGCAGGACTTACTGAACACATTCCACCATCACAGCGGGGGACAGCTGATCCACTTGGCTCTGGTTCTGATCCATTTGACCCCTGCCTGCAGCTGACCCCAATCTGTGAGAGTGGGACGGGGTTAAAGAGCGAGGGGGGAGGGGGGGGGGGGGGGGTGGTGAGATGTTTGGAGCAGTGAGGGAGATGAAGATACAGAATTTAGATAAAGACAGAGAGTGGAGGAGGGGATAGGGGGGACAGCTGAGACCAGGATCAGGTCTGCTGCATGTGTTTGGATTAAGGGAATGAACCAATGCAAGTGGCAAACCTGAGTCCATGTCAACATGATAGACGTGCGTGCAGCCATTAGATAAAGGGCTGCACAATTACTTCAATTTGATCAATATTGCAATATAAACTGCAAAATCCAAAATCCAGTAAGCCCAATATTTGATTAAGGCAAAATATGTAACAACAAGCTCACGTATAATTGGGGGGTTCCTGGGTGAAGGTCAGACGGACTGTTTGTTGAGGCTGTCTGGCTGGGTGGTCTGTAACTGAGTTATCTTTTTTTGGGGGGGGGGGGGTTATGTGGACTATGTATGTCCAGCAGAATGTGCATGCGAGCTCAGAGTCCTGACCTGCGACCTCACAGGAATTCATGTGTGGCACAACTCTCTCTCTGTGATGCATGCTCCTCTCTGCACCCTAATGCACCCACGCAAGTTGAGAGATGAATACTGCCCCCCCCCCCCCCTGACGGGCTGCCATGTCCTGTCAACATGCTGTTTCATGTGTTCATTAACCTGTCTGTGCCGGGCTGGGAATCCACTGTCCCAGCAAAGGGGATTTTCCATGTAGGATATGAAAAGAGAAGAAACAGCAGCATCAGCATAATGTGTTCAAAGCCAAACATGCCCTGTCTTTATATTTAGCCGCACGGGGATCAAGACTGTCAGAAGTGAAATATACATTGTTACAGCAAAGAGACAATAATCGTAGAGAGAATATAAAAAATGGTATTTAGTAAAGTGGCATGCACACATATTAAAAAATGTAAGTCAAATAATAATTAAACATTCCAGGTATAAAAAGGTAGCAGTGAAACAAATTGAAAGCAATGAAGTAGCTGCAGGGTGACGGTAGAAAATACTATAATTACTAGTATATAAGTATATATGTATATATGCACAGCTTAATTGTCTAACTTGTCTGACTGCTGAAGCTTCATGTTGGGTCAGATCAACAGAAGGAATGATTTCTCAGGGTATATGCAGGAATCCTGAAGTCACATGTAAGTCCTTTGAAGACCTTTTTTAAGACCCTTTCCATACATTTTAAGACCTCATGGCCACTTGGAGTTCTAACCGGTTACCTTGGCGACACACTTTACCTCACATTGACTATATACAGTATTGATTGTCCTTCCTCCTTATCTTCCAACCATTTGGATGCAGACTTGCATTTCCCCATAACGATGTTGTTTAACAACCGGCGTAAACGGACCTCCGCGCTATCAAGCAGTGAGCGTGCGATGTCCTGTTCAGATGACGTCACATCCAACGGGATTCCATCAATAAACTACACAGAATCACACTACACACCTACGCAATGATTACATTCAGGCAGACGGTAGAATACAACCTCTTTGGACCATTTATATACTTATTGAAAACAAGCTACAAAATGTAATACCTTGGAAAAATGCCGTTTGATACTTTTTAATAGCCTTCATTTTCGCTACATTTATTTATCAACTTTTAATACTTTTGAAGACCCCACGGAAACCCTGATACAGCACACCAAAACATATTCCAATATTCACATGGGCGCATAATCTACAAGTGTGTTGTCATATATTCAAATAATACATGATATTCTCCAGAACTAGATTTAGCCTCTAAATGCAAATGAGGTTTAAAACAATGGGACCTGAGCTTGCATACTGAACTCTCTTTGTCTGCACACTGAGCGGGGGGGCCTCGTGGTGCTGTACTGCTCTCTAGTGCCGTGTTTTGTTCTTGCATCCACTATGGCTGCTACTTGTGACATGAACAGGCCTACAGAGGGAATCAAGCCTCGGACCGTCTGTTTGTTCCTTCAAGTACAATTCTGCCATGCCATGTATATCATTTATCTTTCTGACTGAGGATTTATTTGTGTCCATGTCGCCATGGATACTGTCACTGTTATGGAATCAAGAGTCATCTCCAGTTATAATAATAATAATAACAATAATAATAGTTTAATAATGGTGATAATAATAATAAAATAATAACATTAATAATAATAACAATTATAATAATTATTATTATTATTATAATTGTTATTATCATTATATTATTATTATTTTTATTATTTTATTAGTAATATAATAACAAAACAGAGATTAAAAAAAACTAAAGTCACATGTTATTCATTCTAAAAAGTTGAGTTTTATATTTCTGATAATGCCTTCAATTACGTGTTTACTGTATTGTTTTATTTCATGTTGGATTCACTGACAATGACTGAAACTCTTTTTCAGCGTTACCTCATTAATATCTTGTTGTTATGAACATTTTCCAGGAAAAAGAACATGAAAAGCACAAAGCCACACTTTTTAGAGCTGATGCTCAAACAATACATTTATTGATTCAGTCATATAGCAAACGTTTTTAAAACATAAATCCCATTCAGACTTTACATACTTACATAATAATAATTCAAAACCAATAACTCATTAATAACATGACTTAATTAACCCTTAGATGCACGAGTGACTGGACCCTACATTCTTCCATAAGTGGGTCAAAAAGGACCCGTATTAGAAAAATATGTGTTTTTATGTCATTTTTGTAATTTTTGTGAAGAAAAATCACTTGTATAATATTTAGTATTATATTTTGATTCACACTAGAAATATTTTATATTGAATTGTTCACTATTTATCATTTTAGACGTTTTTTTTACATTTTGATAAAAAACGTTTTGAACATATCGATGCAAAGATCTGCGCTATTCTGAGACCCTCATAGTATTCCAGTCCCTTTTCAAAACTCATCTCTTCTCCTCTTGTCTACTCATAGCCCCACCCCCCCATCAATCCATGCTGGTTGATCAAGTTTGATAGTCCTATACCCCCCACCCTAACCTTCCCTTATATTGTAAAGCAATTTTGAGTCCTTGAAAAGCCCTATACAAATATAATGTATTATTATTATTATTATTATTATACTGACAGGTATCAGATCTTGCTGTGTAAAATAATGTTCCTAAGAGGTGTCAAGAGGTTTCTCAATTCTTAAATGTCCTCTCCTCAACTCCCCTCCTCGATAGGGTCCTTCTCAGGTCGATTATTTTCATTTCCTCGCTCCTCGGTCCTCGGTCTCACCGGAAGTTGATTTGTCTGCGCCATCTTGAGTAGCGCCATGGCGCTTATTTCTGCCGGAGGATCGAGGAGCGAGGAGCGATAATGGAGGAGCTATAACCGAGGAACCACCAGACCATCCTCCGATGAAATCCACAGATACTCGCCCCGCCCCCTTACTGTGTATCGCTCACTGATTGGACGATGCAGCGCATGCACTGATCTGATGCTTCTTGACATGAGAGCCGTTTCCCAGCGGAGTGAAGAAAATACATGAACCTCACGGGAGTCACTCCTCAGTTTATACCGTGTTTTGTTTCAATTCATGTTTCATTTAGTTACAAATATGTGATATATCTGAACAACAAAGTGGTCAAAACATGTTTTATTCATTTTTTGGAAACATTTTCGTTTATACATTTTAAGAATGGCGTTTATCTTTTTTGAGAACGAGTTCTTATTTTATTTAATGTATTTGGGTCTACAACAGATGATACAAATGTTTGTGTCAGTAAATGTGTACTAACAGAGGCGGGGGTGTTTGTGAAAATAACGGGGACAGAGCTGGCTGCTGTCAGACGATCAGCTGTGCAGCGTCATCACAAACGGACGTCGCTTCACGTGACGCTCCGGAGGAAAGGACGTCCCATTGCTCTTAAAACTAATTTCCCTGCTTCTCGTGGTTTACTTGCGTCTCTCCATGCTTCCCTGGTGGGAGGGACTAGTCGCAGGGAAACGACGCAAGTGAGGGACGCAAGGATTCAATTGAATCGACCTGAGAAGGACGCTTAGTCCCGCCCACAGGAGATGCGAGCGGAGGACTGAGGAGGGGAGCCGAGGAGAGAGGAGGGGAAGCAGCAGGCGGTTAGAGAAATGAGAACTCCTCTCCTCTGAGCGGTCATTTTAAAAGAGACGTCCATTAATGATGACAGGAGGCACAGCAGCCCTCTGTCTGATGGACAGGTGTGTTCATGACCACTTATATATTTACTTTTAATTCATTGACAGTGCGGTATAATGAGACAATAACAGGCTACAGATGCGGACATACACACACACATATTTATATAAATATATACAATTTCACTCAACAAGTATGAGAGCACTCTCATAATAACGTAACACAATCAGAGACTGGATATATCCCCCCCCACCCCTCTCTCTGGTCGCTGAAATAGAATTGAAATTACGGGCCAAAAGTTGTACAAGTATTAAAAGTAAGCAGAGGACACCAAACCCGTCTGTCCGCTGCATCTACGCACTGTACAACACACACCTACACACTGTACCACACACACACCTACACACTGTACCACACACACCTACTGCTCCTAAAGCATCTGAGGTTACCTATACTGTAACCCAGCTTCTATGAGTAAATGGCGCAGCCCTCTAAGGCTATCGCTATTGGGTTATCCCTCTGCGCCCCCGCGCAGCACTGAAACACTTGTAGTCCACGCCCACCCGCTAGGTGGGCCCCACCCTCGGGCCTCCTTCCGGTATAAGTAGGAAGGGGGCCTGGCAATCTGCTCCCATACAATATAACTTTTCTTCAGCCATTCGTAGAGCCAGTGGGGCGCAGCGCTTAGAGGGCTGCACCATTTATTCATAGAAGCTGGGGTTACAGTAGGTAACCTCAGTTATATTTCGTATATGGCTTCGCCCTAAGGCTATCGCTATTGGGTTAAGGGCGAAGCATGATGTGACTGGGTCCGCCCGGCACTAGAAGCACAGACACACCTGCTCAATAACACCCCCCTGCCTGTTGTGCCATGCGTAATGGCGCATCACCATCCCTGGAACATAGCAAAACATGCCTGTCTTCCCGACGAGGTGAAGGCTGGGAACAATACATACCGGCCGCTGTGAGAAAGTAGAGACGAAGGTCCCACCTTGTCCTGCGATCATAGAGGGGGAACAGCAGCTCTCTGCGTGTCAGACAGGTAGGAGAGCGCCCAGCTGGATCCCTGACGTCACTCACTCTGACCAGGCACTCCGTACAAAGTGTGTCAGAGGAAAAAGGAACATCCCTCTCATTAGAGGGGAAAAGGGCCGCTCTCCATGTGCGAGAGGCAGGAGAGAGGCGCACAGCTGGATCCCTGACGTCACTCACTCCGACAGGACACCCAGTACAGGGTGCGTCAGAGAGGAATGGGAGACATCCCTCAAATAAAAATGAACAGGGGGAAGCCCAAAATGCAGCAGTGCAAATATCTTCCACTGACATTCCTCCGTGCAACGCCGTGGAGGAGGAAATTCCTCTGGTGGAGTGTGCCTTGATATTCTCCGGGGGCTCCACCCCAGAGGAGACATATGCCTGTGACACAGCCTCACACAGCCAGTGTAACAGCCGCTGTGCAGACAGAGGCTGCCCGATCGAGCGCTCTCTATAGTGCACAAACAGGCGCTGAGAACGGCGCCAGGCCGCCGTGCGCGCCACATAGCAAGACAGCGCGCGCACAGGACAGAGGAGATGAGACGTGGCTTCTTCCTCCGACCTGTAAGGAGGGGGGAATAAGCCAGCCAGGGTGATCACTCTTGACCTAACAGAGTTGTGATGACCTTAGGCATGAAGCCGGGTTAGGGCATAAAACAGCTGAACTGCCATCTCCTTGGATCCGGAGAGCTGACGGAGCCACAGAGAGAGCAGACAAATCACTCACCCTTTTCTCTGATAGAGACAAAAGTAGTACTACTTTGGCTGAAAACAGTTTAAGGGGAACCTGATCAGGTTCAAATGGGGCTTTGCTTTAGTGCGCGTAACACCAAAGCCAAATCCCACTGAGGCGCCAGTGTGCGTGACACAGGCCTGAGTCTCCATACTCCTCGCATACAACGGCTGCTGCGTTCTGCGAGCCCCTCTGTTGTGGGAATATACATTGCTCTGATGGAGAGCAACGTGTGTGCGCGCCCAGAACAGCAGCCGCCTGGCTGCGTTCAGAAGCTGCGCAGATCGTACTCCTCCCTGGCGATTGAGGTAGGCTGCTTCCATAGCCGTGGCCTGTTGTCTGTGCAAATCAACACATGTTTGATTGTACAGCAACGGGGCAACTCCCCCGTTCTTTTCCGAGATTTAGAAAAATAGCGGGAGTAAACCGCGCAAGACACTGTGGGGGGGAGAGGCTTCTCTGTGATGTGCCGTAATGGTCGTCATGGTGACGAGCCACGCCATCGCCGCTGCCCGTGAGGCAAAAGGGCTGCGAGGGAGTTTCCACACGCTGCATTTCACTCCGTCTCTCATCATGAGGCGCATACACACGCCCAGAGGATGAGAGGTGTGTGTATGCTGTCCACACGAGGCATTATAACGGTGCTCGTGGATTTATTATGACCGTGTGTAGGAGGCATATCTGGGACAGAGGAATGCCGCGAGCTCTGCAGTTTATAAACCAATAGGTTAAAAACAGCAGGCTTCTGCAGCGAATGAACCACCTCTGGAGTGTCCCCCTGTTGGAAGAGACCCAAGGGGATCATCACGTGACCAGCTGACGCCAACGCCGAGCAGCTGCGTCACGGAGAGGGCTGTGTGGGTTGTGACATGCCGGAGGAGAGCTGTCAGTTTCTCCACTCGCTGCCGCGATAGCCGCGCTCTGCTGGCTGAGTTTAATTCCACTCCCAGATAAACATTTGTCTGAGAGGGAAGAGGACAGCTCTTCTTCCAATTTATTATGAAACCCAGGCTTTGACAGATGCGATACGAGATGTACCGTCTGTAAAGCGACTTCCTCCCTGGAGCGAGCCAGCAAATAGCAGGTCTTCCAGAGGAAACCACTCTCTCATCCCTCCTCTGTGTAGGCTCCAGCCTTCTCTACACAAAAATGGGAGGAGCCAGGAAATATCCGAACGGCAGACGATTGTCTGGTCTGATATTCCCTGAAATGAGAAAACGCAAGAATTTCCTGTGTTTCGGGATGATGGGTACGTGGAAGTATGCATCCTTCAGGTGGAAGTGAACCAGTCATCCTGGTGAACACATTCCAGCACCTGTTTGATCGTCAGCATGTGGAATACTAACAGATCGAGGATGTCTCATTGCCCCAGTCTTTTTCGTGATTAGAAAAATAACGGGAGTGAAAACCCCTGATTTTCCTCCCTTTGAGGAACCCTGGAAATATCCTCTTTCAACAGGAGTTCCAGCGGCTCGGATTGGAGCGCAAGACATAGCTTCTGGGAGGACAGGAGTGTTTCCTGTATCCCATTGAACTGTGGGGGGGGGGAGAGGCGAACTGCAGGGTGTACCCTCTGCTGATCAGCCTGCTCATCCATCTGTCCATCAGACACACACGCTGCCACTCCGAGAAACACTGAGAGCGGGCGCACATGCTCGAGATGTGTTGTGGTCGTCATGACGACGAGCCACGCCAGAGCCCTCGCCGCCGCTGCCCGTGAGGCAACCCAAGGTGGGCCTAGAGCGAAAGGGCTGTGAGGAGGCCTCCACACGCTGCATTTCACTCCGACTCTCATCATGAGGCGCGTACACGCTCAGAGGATGAGTGGAGGTGTGTGCAGTGACATCCACATGAGGCGTTACCACGGCGCTCATGGGCTTATTGTGACCATGTGTAGGTGGCGTATCTCGGACAGAGGAATGCCGCGAGGTCTGTGGTTTAATAACCGAAAAGTTATAACCACCAGGCCTCTGCAGCGAACCCTGCTGCCTACTAATCAACAGATTGGAGGCAGCTGGCCCTGATTTTCTTCCTCTTGGGGAACCCTGGAAATAGCCTCTTTCAACAGGAGTTCCCGTAGCTCTGCTTGGAGCGCAAGCCACTGTTCTCGGGATGACAGGCGTGTCTCCTGTATCCCGTTGAACCAGGCCTCTGTAGCTAACCCTGCTGCCTACTAATCAACAGATTGGAGGCAGCTGGCGTAGTTACCGCGCTCTGCAGCTTATTAATCGATGGATTAAAATGCGCAGGCTTTTGTAACGAACCCTGCTGGCTATTAACCGATAGGTCATAGGCAGCTGGTTCACCCAGAGTGGGGGATATGTGAACCAACACATTTGAACTGATGACTCAGACAACATGTTGGGAAATAAGCTTATTTTATTTTCCTCACACTCCCTCCCAAACCGGCTCTGTTTCCTCGGCGGCTCTCGTGGAGCAGACGACGAACGGGAGTACCTCACTCCCTTTTGACCCCCCCTCTCTGCTGGTGGGGGGGCAGAGGCGCGGGACGGTGCCCCTGCCGCCGCCGACGGACGAGTCTGACGCCTCGGCTGCGGTTGCTGTGAGCGTCTCTCTGCCTGTCGCTGTGGCCGAGTTGGCTGCTGCTGCTGCCGCTGGTGCCGCTAAGGCTTCGCCGCAGCCGACGTGTCCGCTGCCGCCTTCATGGACTCGACCATGGCTAGAAACTGGGGTCCGAGCTGATCGGAGCGTCCAGCAAGACCTTCCTGGCTGGCTCTGTAACAGCCGCCTGTTGCAGCCAGAGGTGGCGCTGGATCTGCTCATCCATGCTGCGATCCTCGCCTGGGAGACAGCCACGGCTGCGCACAGCGTGAGTGCCATTCTGGCCGCCTTGCCGATCTCCTCCGCCTCCTCTGGTGCCACGGTGGTGGACCGCTCCACCAGCGTAACCACCGAGTTGGCCAGCAACGCGATGTTGTTTGCCGCTGCAGACGCCTGAAATGCACATTGGTGCGCCCGGTCAGCCTGGCGGGCGACATACTGGTCCTTGGGGGAGGCCAACATAGGGCGCCGTCCGGCGATCAAGTTGGCCTGCCTAACCCCAAAGAACGCCGTCAAGCTCGGCTCCAGAGCAGAGGTGGTTGGAAAACCCTCCTCTGTGAATCCCTCCACCTTAGTGAAGGGAACAAAGGTGGCCACCGGAGCGCTCAGGGTCCTCGGGTTCGCCGCTGCCCCCTCCTGGTACCTCCTTATGGCGGGGAAGCGCGGCCAGATCGGGTCACTCCTGCCCGTCTGAACCCGGGAAAATACTCCGGCCATGTCGTCCAGAGCCACCCTCTCCCGTCCTAGGGGAACGGGGAGACCTTTGCATGCTGCTGCTTTGCCGATTATCTCCGGCAGCTCCAGCATAATGCCACCCAACGCCGGTAGCGCCGTGGCCACGGAGAAGGGGACCGCGTGCTCGGCCGCCACACCCGTACCTCGCTCTGACCCCGTCTCCCCCGTCCAGGGGAGAGGGGGAGGGGAGAGCCGCATGGCGAGCCATGGAGGGAGACAGGGTAGGAGTCGTCCGACTCCTGCCCCGTACTCGGCTCCAGAGACAGGCTGTCGTCCCTGTTCTGGACGGGCCAATCGTCCTCCTCAGCCACAGCAGCTAGAGCGTCCGCTCTTCGCTTCTTGTCGGCTGACGGGAGACGGGCACAATGCGAACAAGCGACCTGCTGGCTGAGAGCCGCGTCCGCGTGCTCTGGCCCCAGGCAGGATTCGCATATCGCGTGTAAGTCATAGCTCATGATGTACCCCGTCTTACATGAGGGACAATCACGGACACAGTTGTTGTTCATGACTTGACTTTTCCTGTGCTTCATTACTGTGCTGGTTGCTGAAGAAAAGAGGGAGCAGATTGCCGGGTCCCCTTCCTACTTATACTGGAAGGAGGCCCGAGGGTGGGGCCCACCTAGCGGGTGGGCGTGGACTACAAGTGTTTTAGTGCTGCGCGGGGGCACAGAGGGATAACCCAATAGTGATAGCCTTAGAGGGCGAAGCCATATACAAAATAGAACATCAGGCTACAGCCGTTGTGTATTTTATTATATGAAGCACTAAATGGTCTTAGAAAAATATTGACTCTTTGTTTGTAGATATCTACTAAACTACAGCAAATAAAGAGTAGGCCTGTTATACTGAGTGATATATATTACACACACTGCTCTGCTTTCTGCACGGACCTCACAGCTGTTCTCACCGTAAACATTGCGTTGCGATGAAAGCAGTTACTAATATAATATCCAAGGGATGCATGCAGAGCTGTCATTGGCTGAGATAAGTCCGGCCGTGCGTCACGCCTCCACCGTTCCCGGAAATGCATCCGCGGAGGAGCCGTGGTGGATGCATCAGTGTGTCCTCGGTTAGAGCTCCTCCAGAGAGCATGCTCGATGCTCGGTCCTCGAAGTGCATTTAGAGAAATGAGATGTCCTTCAAAATGGCATTTCCGGGTCACTACCGGAGGACCGAGGAGTCGAGGAGGGGAAATTTGAGTATTGAGAAACCTCTCATTTAGCTTAGGAACCTTCCTAACGGAGTGAAATGACCCGGAAGTCCCTCAGTGGCAGCCATGATAAGTGCCGTTCCAATTCTCCAAATGAATGGAAAGGAGGTTTCAAACTTCCTTTATAACCTCCTTTAGCTTAGGAACCACTGCCGCAGCATTTGTGTCACACAACAGTCGGCCGTTCACGGAAACAACCGATTATGACCGAGAAATGATATCATGAAAGTTACGGTCACTAAGCATTTTAAAACGTAGGCTATGTGGTAAGTTGCCAAAGTGCTTTGTTTTGAACGTTCATCAGTATTATAATCAAAAAGAGAAATATGAACGTTAGTTTTTACTGAAATGATCAAATAAAGTCAACATTTCACAGTCTTTACTGAGCTGTGTGGGGTTTGTTCAACTTTTAAAAGATGTTTGAATGGTGGTATACACAGTGATAGATGTTAAGGACTAACGTTTATAATAAATACATTTGTATTTATTATAAGATCTTTTCATACAATCATACGTATTGGGATCATTTGTATTAATGTGGACCGGAGGGAGAGGGTGATGAGCATAAGTTTCACTTTCCTTTTTTATTTCAATTCCAACTTTGGTCATGAAGAATATGTTTCTCTGTTGTCCACGTTCATAAAGCATAAAGCAACAGCATCAGAGCACGGTGCAGAGTCTCTAGATGAGTTTACAGTAGTCCCTCGTTCTTTTTAAACATCCATGTTGTAGTCCGCTGTATAGAAAACTGTAGTTTCCATAGTTTCCCCACAGCAGCAGACGTTGGATTCTCTAAAGTACTGCAGTCTCTTCTCCTAAGTCCTTTTGAATTCTCCTATCCACTATCCCTTAACCCCGTGACCTTTCACTCAGAGGTCGAGGAATAGACGATGGATAACAAAATGTAATCACAAAGATACTTCAAGAAAACCACCTCACCTGGTCCAAAAAGACCCACTTATGCATCTAAGGGTTAACAAGTCAGCAAAAGTGGTGACAAAAAATGATATGGTTTCATACAAAAAATGTGTATGCTTAGTAGCATGAAGCTCATGGTGGTAATAGCTATTATGAATGGTAAAGTCTTAGCTTATAGCTAAGGGTATTTGTTATAATAAACTTAAATGATAAGGCACTTTTCAGTTATACAATGCATTCACAGAGAAATAGACACCATGAATACAACAGCTTGAATTCATAAAGAGAATGAAAAAGAAACTAGAAAGCAGAAAGTGAACATGGAGTAAAACACAGTAAAAAAAAATCACATGAAAGTGATTTATTTAAACAGATGGGATTTGCAGCCCTGATCCGAGGATGTCAGAGTGAGGGAGGGGGCATGGGACAATGAAAGGTCATATACAGTTAATACCTTGTGGTGCACTCTGTGTGTGTGTGTGTGTGTGTGTGTGTGTGTGTGTGTGTGTGTGTGTGTGTGTGCGTGCGTGCGTGCGTGCGTGCGTGCGTGCGTGCGTGCGTGCGTGCGTGCGTGCGTGCGTGCGTGCGTGCGTGTAGCTCACTATAGCAGAGCCCTGATTGACTCTCCTGTAGGAGTGTGCTGCGGGTCAGAGACAGCGGGGCAATCTGGAAACTATTATGCTGCTTAGCTGTGATGGATCATGTGGAAGGCATGTCCGCTGCTCTGGCTTTTGTCATCATAAAGCGGACTGTGTGCGTGAGAACTCAGCCAGTCTTTCCATTAAAGTTACTAATCAGGATGATTGCACAAGCTATGGGATGCCTTTGTGCTGCAAGTCCACCTTTCTCAAACAGACAGTCATGTTGAAGTGTCTCTTTCCCTCACTTTAATGACTCACAGTACGAATGTGTCTTTTTTTGTAATGGCAAAGTGCAATTTTGTGATTTATATTCAACAAAAATATATCACAAATGGTCTAATTTTGTCTGCATATATCTTGATTGGTCATTAATATATTTTTTGTAAGATCAATTTGTTATGTGGAAGCAACTATCCTAATAAATATTTTCACAAAGCAGAAATGACATAGAAGTTGGTATCTAGGGTTTAATCATTTGAGAACTTATTCGGTAAATCTGTAGTAGGACAAATGAGTATATTTAATTGCTTATAACATTCTTGTTGTTGCTGTGTTTTTCAGGTCATCGGCACCCCGTCAGAGGAGACCTGGCCTGGTGTTAATTCTCTGCCACACTTCAAACCAGGTAAGACCTTTCATGTCATTAAGTTAGAGACAACATTTTAATGCTTCAATAAAGTAAATCATACTTCAACCTAAACCAAAAGAAAGAACACATACAATAGTGTTGGTCAGAAGGTTACCAGGAAGCATTGGATACAAAGAGGAGTCAGCATAGGAGCTATCATAATTTTTGTATGATATATTTTAGCAACAGAGTATAGCAACACGTCTTATTATAAGTATTATGGTTTGTTTTTTTGTTTTATTTGTAACTAATGTCATTGCATCTTGTGTTTTTTTTATTACTGTATGCTAGTTCAACACAGTCTCACGGCATTTCGTGTTATAGTCACGAAATTAATCTATTGATCCGTGTTCACCAACACGATTTCCCCATTTTTTTCGTGTCACACAGAACGATTTTAAAAGCAATGTAAATAATAACAAATTAGAAGGAAACACAGGTTTAAAAAAATACAGATTTCAGTATTCTGAGGCTCTGAGCCCCATTTATTTTCTTCGCGGACGGCAAAAAAACTCCGACATTATACTATTTAAAATAAAAGGGTTAGGCTTAGGGTAAGATATTGAGTAAGAAAATGTTTTTATGAACCCCACAGCTTAGGGTTAGGGGACTCCAAGACCCGACTGGACAAAAACACGTGGTGCAGGCACGAAACATACTACCATAGAAATAGCCTACATTGCTTTTAAAAAATGCGAAAATGGTGTTGGTGAACACGAATCAATAGATTCAATTAATTTCGTGACTATAAGACAAAATGCCGTGAGACTGGGTTGGCTGGTTTGTTTGTGTACTTATATAAAATCAGGCTCCCTGCTTACACTTTAGCTCAAACAATAGTTATCAATACCAGGCTTCATGCTAACACTTTAGCTCACACAATATTTATCAATACCAGGCTTCATGCTAACACTTTAGCTCACACAATATTTATTAATTCCATGCTTCATGCTAACACTTCAGCTCGAACAATAGTTATTAACACCGGGCCTCATGCTAACGTTGTCAACACCAGGCTTCATGCTAACACTTTAGCTCGAACAATAGTTATTAACACCACGCTCAATGCTAACACTTTAGCTCACACAAAACAAATATTTGAACCGGGCTCAATACTAACACTTTAGCTTACATGATATATTTACACTTTAACATACTCATGTTTGGTATGAAGCCATGGAATTTGCTTTGACTCACAACTTTTGCTCACTTGTTAATTAATAAGTCATGTTATCAATTAGTTATTGGTTCTGAACCAATGGGACAAAAGCCCACTACACATTAATGCAGCAGCAGCAGCAGCAGCAGGGGCAGGGCAGGGCAGGCTGGGGGTGTCATCCATGCCCTCTGGGAGCTCATTAGGGCTTTTTAGAGGGAACATGAAAAGAGGGAGTGTAGATTAGTGCATGCTGATGGAGTGGAAGAGAGGGGACAGCGAGGATGGACATAAAGAGGGTGAGAGTGATGGTGCGGGCAATGGGATGCAGCCTCCCATCTCCAGTGGCCAATTAGGGACCAACTAGGGGGCTCATGGTCTCGAACACACACACACACAACACAACGTGTAATCTCTCATCCTGTGGCCATGGCGACGGTTGTTTCTTGTTTGCACTCAAACACAGTGTTGAACAGCTGTGCAGCTGTCTGACAACACACACAAACACACATGCTAACATAGTCAGTGATCACTGTTCGATCAAATTGGGCGAAATAATTATCACCACACATTATAGGATTATGATCTGCTGGTAATAAATACAGATTTGCTTTAACTGTTTGATTGTTCTGTATATTCTAATCTCCTCTGAAGGTTACATCATGGTAGGGTTATCAAAAGTTCATCCTTAATATAGATTTATATTTTGTAATCAAAGCAAAATACATATTTACATATACATATATTTCTTTGTTATATGAATTGCAAGCTGTGTAGGGCAAAGTATTATTTTTTGTTAGCATTGTGTCAAAAGTCTATCCAACAAAGGTCCAAAAGGGTGACTTTACGGTCCAAACTAAATAATGCATGGTACAGGCTGATACAAAAGTATGATACTAATCTGGTAACCTGTAAAATCAACGTCCTTTAAAATATATTTTGTATTTTCCATAATCTGAATATTTATTGTCCAAAAATAAATCCATAGGTATTTTTCAAATGTAATAAAGTCCAGCAGATGGCAATGTTGCGTTAGTTTGGAAATCATTTCCAGTTTTCACTGAGAGCCTCACTGGTATCTTCCCTCTGATCTACAGTGACTGGCTATCATTCATCACATATTCACTGTTATTTTCCAAACTAGCTTAACATCTCTTAGTAGCTTGATCTCAGAATGGAAGTATATTTTTACATTTTTGTGGACATGAAAAGGTTCCACAGACACTTGCTATCACATGTTGTTCTGGTTCTCTACTCTGCTCTACCTACAATCTAATGACTACGTATGTATAAGGCCAGGCTTTAACATGCCATTCCAAGTCAAACCAAATATATTATAATCATAAGCAGTCACTTCCCTTAGTGTTCATCAAGTATCATGGTGTTCAATTGTGACTGAACAGATGGAGTGGCCTCCCACAGCAATCCAGTGGCAAACAGCCATGATTCCTACCGTCTTATCTAAACAAAAGCTCTATTTCGGAAGATAAATTGTGTAAATGAAGTATACCCAGCTCACAGAAGTCATCACAAGCAATGTGCATGTATCATATCATATTGAAAACATTCACCAAGTTACATTTAAATGTCTTTAATACATTCAAAAGGAAAGTAAGATTTAAATGTAGTTGTAACCTGTTCCAGTCGTAAGGGGAAATATGACTTATATTACTAGTATCCCAGGCATTTTCATATGGACATTATGGACAGATGAATGTAGTCTGTACTGTACATTTAGTTTTGCCACCATTTAAAAGGACTTTTATATAAAACTGTACAAATGCTCTATATATTTTGCTACCACTACATGTTGTCTTTGCATGTCATTTAGGAATATAAATAATATTAAAACTTGATAATTCAAGGAAATATGAATGAAAAATATTCTATTTCTGTTTTTGAAAAGAAATCGATATTCAGCATGTAAGTGTATCATTATTATCAGTGTATAAAGCATACAGTTGAGGTGCTTAAGTGTATCGTTTTAAAGACTATTTTCTGGGCCAGTTTAGCCATTATTAGACAGATTAGAAAGAGGGAGATAGTGGGGATGACACGCGTGAGGCACCGCGGGCAGGATTTGAACCGGTGTTCTCCACAGCAGGGAGTGATCATGTATGCTGATAGATTAAACAACATTCTGTTAAACCCTGCTAAAACAGCAACACTTTTACCATCACTGTACAAGAATAACAGATTAGCTCTACAAATATTCAGATTAAGATGGTATGTCAAATATATCTGAATAAACAATTATATCGTTTTTGGTTTATCTTACTAGTCAAATATAATATTCCAAATAAAAATGATCGGAACAATGCCTGTGATGTTCCTCTCCCCTCAGGAGGCTGAGGCCGGGTCAGGCTGCAGCTCACACAGTCGGCTGGTTGGCCTGTAGGAGCATTCCTGAAATGAGAGAAGCCACACCTTCTTTTTTCACACTTCAAAGAAACACTAATTGTATTAAGACTTTGTTTAGGTATTGCTTGGGTAATAAAGTCATTGATGATTAAACCATCGCTTTGGACTTAAGGGGAATAATTATTAAAACAATCAATAAATACCTTACTATACAAATTCCCCCATTGTTTCAAAATGTATACTGCTAACTACGAAAGCATATTCCAAAAGGATTTAGACATATGGGCAGCACGTCATTTGTCTCTGTCAAGTTGGATCAAGACTGTACGCAGTCCATTTCAAATGTAACCTTTCGACCCTAAGTGTACATTTGACAGATTAGACAGGCCAAGAATCAGGCTGTAAAAAATGCAGTCGCTCAAACTCACAAATGTAAGATATTATCTCTGGGCTGCGCCGTTAAAACCTTTAACATCATGGATCCAGCACCTCTCATCTACATGCTGGCCTAACAACGAAAAACGTGTGGGACGCCAACAGACTTCTCCTTGAAACCAAATGTTTCTGTTGTCCCATAGTCCAACTTCAAAATGAGTAATGTGGACACAGTCAGTTATTGACCTGTCTCACTACAAACATTTGAATATGGCACAGCAAGAAACACACACGTGTTATGAATCACTTTGATTATGGCTACATTCCTTTGAAGTGAATGTGCTCACTGGCTCTGCCTTCTCTGACATTTACACTGAACAGCACATTGTTCAAGCTATAAGATACACCTGCAACTGTCCTGCTTTGCTGTAAATGAAAAGCATGGGAGGATTAGCATGCTATTCTTTCAAAGTGGTTTTGAGTGATTATAAAAACATTGCAGGTATGTTATATAGTATGAATGTTTACAATCAACCAATAAAACCTCTAATTGGCAGATGTTACAATGGGGTTTGGCTTGATATACCACAGTATTTAGGAGGTCTAACTTAAATGTGATGCCAAGTTAAGGACTAAATGTTGGTTTGTTGTCTTTTCATTACAGATCGCTTTACAGTGTACAGCCCCAAGAAGCTCAGACAAGCCTGGAATAAGTAAGTGAACAAACTTGTGTGTGTTACTTTGTACTGTATACCTAAAGTGTTGTGTCATAGGGTGTTGAAGCTGACACTCTGTCCCTAGTTGCTTTCTTTAGAGGCACACTCCCCTGGGTTTTGAACACAATGATAGTGCAGCTCACACACTCACATGTTCTTCCTCTGCCTCCACCCTTCCTGCAGCATGCGTGTGTGTGTTTCTGCTCAGGCTCATATGGCAGAAAAAGGTCATGGTGGCACAGTCCAGGCTCCCCCAGATGTGTGCCACTGTTTGCCCGAGGCCAACATCTGGAGGGGAGACCACAGAGGGCAGAGGGGGGGTGTACAGCAGCACCAGGAAAGAGATGTATGTAAAGCTCCAGCTGTCTGATCAGCTGTGTCACAAAGTCTAGCTGCTGCACGGGGATCCATGAGACTAGTGCTACCTCTGTTCCTCCTTCAATTCATCTGTGTCCTTATTCCCATCTGCACAGAAAGGACTACAGACACCTTACTGACACAACTCTCATATAAAACGACTACAAAGGAAAATCTACCTAAATCTAAATACATAAGTTTGCCAGCAGTTCCTCAGATACATGCCTTTTGGAATTATTGTAACATTTAAAAAACTTAAAGATATTCAAAATTGGCTGCCAAAAAAATGTAAAATGGATTTTCCCCAGCAATCTGCCTGGACAAAGAATTCAAAAAAAGAAAGTCAGTGGAAAGTTTGTTTCTTTGTTTTGCAAGGATGAGTGGGGGTGCAGTATTATTTGATGACAACCATTTTTCATCAACTTTGTTATTCTTTAATTCAAGTATTTATCTTTTTTCTCATACACATTTTTTTATTTTGTTAATACTTCATATTTGAGTTTTTTGGAGCAATTTAATGTTTGGTGTCATGTAGACATTTTGATTGTAATGTTATTAAACACCATTCAATACAAATCAAATGATATATAAAAGAAGATGGAACATGAAGACGTTGCTAACAGTTTGTAAGGTTAGGCCATTTAGCCAGGTGGACACATTGTAATCCTATTTCCTCCAGCTTCACATGCATTGTTCTTCTATGTAGTTTTGCTGTATGAAGTTGTTAAATAAATAGTCATGTCATGTTGATTTTGAAGTTGAAGTATCTCTGCTGTCATATAACAACTTTGTAACTCCAGTTTGAAACATTTGGGAAAGCCAGCTCAAGTTTGGAGTTGATTATAGTGGAGATAAGGAATGTAAAGAAGTCTATGGACCACATGTGATGACCAATGTAAAATGGAGTGGGTTGAGGTGGGTTTCCCCTCCCAGTGTCCTGGCCCTGCTAACAGTCCAGGAGGAAATACAAAGAGGCCAGGAATGATGAATGTGATATGAACTCAAACTCTCCCTCTGCTGCTCTCCTGTTTCTGCTTTCGTTTCCTTCCTGCAGCTGAAGACATGTGAGAGACTGATGTAAAGGGTTCAGGGTTTATATCGCTTTGTGCGCTTCTGCACTGTAATATAGTAATACAACTGTCTTGTAAAATCCCATATTGTGCCTATTTCTCAGGTTCATGTATGTGTATATGAATACTACTTGATTACTTACAGATACTTAATCTTTAAATGGACGCTAAATAGACTGCATTTATATACCGCTTTGCTTTACTTTTCACACACATTCATATAGAGGCAGAGGCTGCCTTACAAAGTGCACCTGCTCAGGAAACTATCATTCAGAAAGTCATCTTTTATAGCCATTTGAAGCTAATTGGAAGAAAGTACCTTCATCAATAACACCTCCACATGTTGGCGCATTTCCACTACAGCGCGGTTTAAGCGTGCCGTGCCGTCCCAGCCCGTTTTTGGTTGCGTTTCCACTAGGCGTAGTAGTAGGCTACCGGCTAGCGGGTACTATTTCATAGTTTTTCTGGCCCCATCAAATCGAAGTTCTTTCCGGGCCAACAACCGGGCTGAGTATGCTAAACTAGAGAGAGAATCGCTGGCAAGGGGGCTACAACTACAACAAGATGAACATATTTGACCGTGATTTAATTGTAATACACGTTTCAAAATGATGCCGAAGTAACAACATACTGATACCGGTTAGTAAAAACCATGAATAAATGCTTTGACAAGTCTGCAGACAGATGGCAGGCGAAATGCGTGTTTTCTGAATGGAGCTTGGCTAAGCTAACGTTATATATGCTCCGACCGTCCACACTCACAACAACGGCCTATACAGACATAAATAAACCAGCGACTGTATTCGCCATGACACAGACAGTCTGTGGTTTGTACTTGTTTAACTTTTGTCCAGTTTCTGAACAGATATGAGGAGCTGTGAGCTCTGAGGGCTGAGATTATCAGTCTTATAGGAGGATTTAAAACTGGTTGCATGTGTGCTTCAGCTTCAGCATACAGTATCAATATGTATTTATATATATCTTTGACTAGATATTAGTTGTTGAAAGTTCATATTTATAGCAATCCTGAAAGTGCTATACTATTTGATATCACATTTATGAAGAGAGAGTGATGGCATACCTGAAAGTATTTCCAATTGAAGAACTACCACGTCTTTAGCCACAGCTGCCCCCCTTTACATGCTGTAATGTTCATAAAACACATTCATATCTAATACTGCCCATATGAATGCAAACTGTATATATGAACATTTGAATCAGTAAGGTATAATCACTATGACCGGATGCCAGACATTGATCAGAGGGTCCTTAGCAGCGATCTGCTATCGAAAACGGCACATCTCTAGAATCTCCAATAGACCCACTTTGTTGAACCCATCTCTGAGACTGAGAGCACTAATGTTTCCAGTGTGACCCTACAGCTGCATGCTCAGGCCTGTTGGACTCAAGATGCCCTCACAACAACCTCATCATCAAATATGTCAGATTTAAGATGATGTCTTCAGACAAAATACACACAGCTTTCTTCCTAAAACTTCTCCTGCTGTCTGATCAAACGAAGAGACCACTTTCTGCAGTGGGGGCGTGGGGCGCACTGCAAGGCAGGTGGTATCCTCTATCTCTTCTCTCAAAAGGCCTTGGTGTAGTTTTCTGATAGAATACCTTTAAAAGCATGACCATGCACCAGTGAGGAAGGAATGCTCCTCTCTGCTGTGAATGTGCCATCACCTGCAGCTGTTTGATATTTCAGGAGATATGATCCATCTCACTGTAGATGTGCACTTATTCAGAGGGCCGGCTGACAGCCATAACACAAAGGAATGTGCACCTAGTGTACATCAACACTGTTCAAAGGCCAGCATGCTCACATCCAGGTGATTTCACACCTACATCCACCCTTTGTGTTGGCACCTGCAGAGAAACCGCACAGCTAAGCACGGCCAGCTAAACTTTCAGAGAGCACTTGAAGCAGATGAAATCTAATAGGCATTTTTCCTTTTCATTTCTGGGCACATTCATACTCGCCAGAAGATGAGCCCTTCGATTTGAGTCCTTCGATGCAGGCATTTCCTCTAAAACAGTTCTCAGTAAATAGTTCTCACAATGTTTTTATAATGCGTTCTAACAACATTAGCCCTGCAAAATATGAAGACAGATTTTCAAAGTGTGAACATTACCTCTCTGGAGATGTTCAGTGCAGCAGGGCTGTTGCACAAGTCGGAGCCCGTTGCTGTGCATGCTGGGAATTTACAGACAGAGCTGATGCTCATCAGTCATTAAGAAGTTCAGTGTGTGTTGCAGCTACCAAGCAAATGGAGCTGCAACACTCCATGTGTGTGTTGCACAAAGCATAACTGAAGCTCAGTGTGGACTTTAGGGACAGTTAGCAGAAACAAGTCCTCAGAACTTAGCCGATGGATCCCGTACCTTTGCAATAGATGTAAATCAGAAAAATCCAACCTGAGCATAGAAGCAGCAACGGTGCGTATGGGTTTTAAGGTTTGCAATGAACCTCAATGCTCTGTGGAGACGGCATCCCGAGATCTTAGGCATGTAGAAGATGCATTCAAAAAACCCACATCACCATAATCCAGCCCCAGCATAAACCTTGCACCAATGAGAAGCTCTCATTTCTCTTCAGAACTGTTGAATAGCTGCACTGTTAATCAGCTGCTTCAAACCAAACTAGTATCAGTAATGGCCTTAAGAAGCTGTCTCATTTCACTTTCAGTTATTTTCCATAACTATAGTTTCTCACAAAGACTTTCTGAGTGCGCTGGAGTCCCGCAGCTGTGTGAGGAAGAGGCGAACGGGGGCCCTGATGGACTTCATTAACTCTGCTGAGTGGCGTGGATGAGTTGAGCAGTTCCCCCTCCTCTGTCTCTGCTGATAAGTGGAGCTGAGATCCCCATTGAGAGCCATGGGAGTGTGTGTCAGAGTGCTGGGCTGTGAGAGGCTTGCAGAACATGAGAGACGCTCTGTGCACGAGAGCTGAATAACATCATGTTTCTTTAATGCAGAGATGACTAATTACTCACTGAATTTGTTGCTCTTCGTTATTTTCAATCTCTTCTCCACCTCGGCACTGCTAGGTGGGGCTGGTTCAGGAGTTCAGTGACTCCCAGTATGAATACACACACACACACACACACACACACACACACACAATCACACAGTTTGCTTTCATCTTGAACAGTTTTTGTGAGCCACTCGTCGTGTGTGCTCTTGTGTGTGTAAGAGGTGTTTTCCTCTTGAGTCAGCAGACCTCAGCATCATTAGGAGGCTTATTTGTTGTTGTCAGCTGCTCTGTGAATTGGAAAAAAAATGTTTATTTCTCAAAGGGATGAATTAATGGTAACTCTATATATATATATTTAAAGAGCATTGGATCGGCTAAATGGGTCGACCGCCTGTTTTCTGTTGTGGTCAAAACAAAAGGGCAAAACCAAGAAGATGCTAATGTGAAAGAATGTAACGGTTGAGAACTGTGTCCATGCCTAGTTATGTGTCTAACGTTTTGCACTGTGGGAATTGTAGTCTTTTATCTCAAACCTTTTTTTGAACTGTCTCGTCGCGTGTGCGTCTTTGTGGTGTCTCTCTGATGAAGTGTGCTTCTGTGTGTCAGGTTGGGCTACGTGGACCACGGCGAGGAGTTGGCCTCCAGGTTCCTCCAGTGCTTCCCAAAGAACCGGCTGTCTGCCCAGGCAGCGCTGAACCACGAGTACTTCAGCAACCTTCCTCCGCGGCTCTGTGAGCTGCAGGACAGTATGTAACACAGCACCCACACACACACACACACACACACACCACACACACACACACACACACACACACACACACACACACACACACACACACACACACACACACCACACACACACACACACACACACATACTGTTGACCAAAATGCAGAAAATACTTCTTTCAGGCTTATTAGAGAGGTGCTGTGATTACGTACTTTAGAAGGCCGACGTGGAAGTTAGCATCGCAAGGGCTCCCAGTGGGATTTTTCCATTTGGATTCTGGAATATTGCAGAAAATAAGATCTTTTGGCAAATAAGCAGGATCATCTCCAAATATCAACGCCACTTTATGTTTTTGTAAGCGTAAATGCAACTTGGCATCCTTCGTCACAGCCTCCAGTTTGAATGCTTCGCCGATGACATACAACTCTACATATCACCAACACAAGCCACTCCACACACATCAACTGAAATCACACCTTGTAGCTTATTCAGCTCACTTTTAATGCTGCTAAATTGTTAACAAATGTAAAAAAAAACACAAGTGACAGTCAGGGTTGGGAGGGTTACTTTGTAAATGTAATCAGTTACTGATTACTGATTACTGAATACATGGCTCTGAAAGTAATCTGAATACAGTTACAGTTACGTGTCTTAAAAAAGTAACGTAATCAGATTACTTTTAGATTACTTTTGGATTACTTTCTTTTTCCATCACAGATGGGTATGTTTTGGTGAACAGGAGACACAAAAAGCAAAAGGAAACTGAACGTGTTTTTACTGTTTTAATGGCGTATCAAGAGCACAACTGAAACATAGCATCTGAAACGATGTAACAACATAGGCTAATACACTTTTTGGGGATGCAGCTTGGGATGTGAGGAGTGAGGGACACGGCTTAGAACGGGCGTGTCGCCTTCTGTCCTGCCAGTGTTGGCAGGACATGAATTAAAATGTCAAACTCGGACTTCATTTTAAGGACATTACGGCCAGGGGTGTAGAGCTATATTTGTTTAAGCACCGGATTGGCAAAACAGGAGAGTGTGTGCACCAGTCTGCCTTGATCTATGAATTCATGTCCGTGACTCTCACAGTATCTGCTGCCCGCAGCTGTTTTATAGAAGGAACACCTCCTTCACTTCATGAAATCTCTGCAGCACCAGGAGGCAGCGGGAGGGTTAACTCAGCCTCTGAGAAGACGAGCACGCCGTGCCTTTCACGCACCGCCTTCACTGTGTTTACCTTCAGAAATAATCATTAGTAAGGCTAAAGAAAGAGCGACCGCAGGCTGATGTGTTTTAACCACACACACGCGATTTAAACGCAGACTTTTGTTCCTCCATGTTTCGTTGTTATTGTTTCACTGAGCGGACCCGCGATTTTTTTTTCAAACGCTTTTTTGGTCCATCTGCGGCGGTAATAGGTTTTGTGGGCTGTGATGATTCGGCTGTATACCTTTAGTAATGAATATTAAATGTTGTGAGGAAATCTTTCCACCAATAATTCCAATAAGTAATCCAAAATGTATTCACTTCAGGTTTACGAAAGTAACTGTAATCAGATTACTCGTTTTTCAAATGTAACGCGAGCTGAATACAGTTACTTGATTTTTGTATTCTGATTACGTAACGCCGTTACATGTATTCCGTTACAACCCAACCCTGGTGACAGTACAGGGATATGCTGTATATGCTGAACAAATATTGAAAGAAATCACTAGTTATCACAAGCAGTATTTACATTAAAAGAAGTAACAATGTGCAGTAAATGGACTTTTCTTTCCTACAGTGATATACAGTCAGAAAGTCTCTCTCCTCTCTGTGTTCTTCTTCCTGAGCCCCCTGCTCTGCTGTGGATCACAGTGTCCTCCTGCTCTCTGTCTGCAGAGGAGCAGTGCAGACACCTCAGGGCAGCTTTTTGTTCCTGCAGAGACAGCTCTTATCATGAGGCTGCCGCTGGGACAGTGAGCGCAGCCGGACCTCTGCTGGCTGCCTCAACACACTCATTCTGCTTTGACATCGTCCTGAGCAAGCTGAGGCACTGTGGTTCTAAACCGTCATTTGACTGGGGGGGCCTTGCTGGGGGGGCCTTGCTGGGGCCAGTATTTTATGAGTGGGGCGGATTTAATGCTGGGCCAAAAAGAGAAAAAGACAGTGTTCAACATTTTAACATTTAAATTGTGTATGGCGCACGAAAAACATAAAATACCATCATTGCTGTTTTTTGGTAAAATCATTGTTGTTATAGTTAAATTATTATTAAATTACATAATGAAAAATAAAATGCATTTTAGTTTACTTCGCCTATTCACAGCACAACACTACCTACAATTGCATTGTCAATATGAGCTCCTCTGTTGGAGGGGGGTCACAGAGGGGTCAAAGCTCATTGTAACAGGGGCACTGGCCACTATTGCCCGTACCCCCCACCCGCTTCAACACCACCCATGCACTGTACCTGGTGATTTACAGAAGTACAATGCTTCACTTTAGAAGCAGATGTGTGCTGCATGTATTTGGCTGTAAGAATTCAAGGCTATTTTTCAATGAATCCCACAGAATTGTGTTATTGAATGAAGGTCTGTCTGAGATGACATATCCATATGCTTATACGTACATCACCAATCCCTTAAGCTGGTATTCATTAGCGGTGTGAAAGCCTGCTCAGCAGACCTGAGTGTGCTGCCACTGACATGGTGGTCATTTTATTGGAGAATTCCATTTTTAATTCCCTGCGATTAGGAATTCTCAGCATTAATAATCCTGTTATCAGCACCCAGCAGGTTGTCATGTCTGAAAAGAATCAGAGAGCGGCGGTCACTAGCAGAGGAGGAGAGAGATGCTGCTTTTGATTTCTGTCATGCTCGCTTGCTCTCTCTGCCTCTCTATTGTGCGGCACATGTGACACAGGCAGCAGAGCTCTGAGGGGAGAGAATTCAAACAGTTTGGAGAAATTAGGACAGGAGTGGATAAACACAAAGTCTTCCAATGTGTGTGTGCAGATTTGCCACTCGCAGTTTTGTGGGGGAAGGATGTGTCACAATTATGCAAATGAAGTGAATTTGAGATAAAGAACTGGCTAATTACTCCAGCTGTGAGAGCTAGACTGCAGCCAGGCACGGTAATAATGCTCTAATGGGAACAGCTCAGTACAAGCTGCTCTACAGAATCAGCACCAGTACTACCAGTAACACAGATGTCATATATGTTTGAGAAATGAATGCTTTCAAGTAAATGTCCCATGTTCTCGCTGTAGGGATGAACAGTATGCTTTCTGTGGCCAACTGTTCACTCTATTGCCATGTGTATCATGGATTTATCCAGACAATACCCAGACAGATTACCCGGGACAATGGGAGAATTACTGAGACAATGGAGCTCCTGAGCTTTCTGTTACTCTGAGGATTGGATAGTAGCATTCTTAATTTGATTTCAGAGGAAGTGTGTGTGCCTGGCAGAACAGCGGGAACTCTCTCCTGTCTCTGTGGACAGAGCGTCATGGATCCGGAAGTGAAGAACTGTTGCTCTTTGTGAAATTCCACTGCCTTTATTTACCAGTTAGAGAGAAGGATTTCAAACCCATTTGCTCCAATAGGAATTAGAGCTAAATCCACTTTGGGACCCCCATTGTTCACCGAAAGATAAGCACCAGAAACAATGAGCCAATGGAGAAGAGTTTTGAGTTTTCCCTTAAACTGAACTACTGCCTCTGAGCCATGAGGATTTCAAATGGTGCAGGCAGAGACACTGCATGTGGAGGAAGGGACAGGTGCACGTAACATCTACAGTATAGAGAGCTGCAGGTATGAGTCCTTAAACATGGAAATGAGTTAGCATTTAACCACTTTAAGGTTCCCTGGTCTCAAAGGCAACTGTTTGTCAACGTGTTTTAGGTTTGCCACGAGGTGAAGAAATTGTTTTGCTAAAGATTTTATATCCTGCAATGTTCTGAAATCCAATGCGTTTTAAAAAGACGGCCCTGCTATGCTAACTTCTAGGTCGGCCTTAATGTGCCAGTCCCAAACGGTTCGGCTTTTGTTTGAACTGTTCCAACAACACATTCCTGAAACTAAATGAAGCACTACTTAGAATATATCCAACGTTCCAGGTTCCTTTAGGAGGTACCAACAGTGTATGAGCGAGGAAATGACAATCAAAGGCGAAAGTGAAGTGATAAGACTATTGACGTTTTTCTTTAAAAACATTATGATCAGAATTAGAAGCAATTTAGAATCTAGAATTGCAATTTTTAACATTATTATAATTTAAAAACAAGTGAGTAAAGTTCAAATGTGTCATGTACCAATTGAAATACCTTTAGAGATACTTATGACGGCAATATTTAAACCCTAAGAAGCTTCTCACTGCAGATACATATTCAAATCTTCTTTTGTTATCTCTGTGTCTAACTTCTCACTGAGAAATGTTCCTCTTCCCGTCAGCCTGCACTCTTCTAACCTGCCTGCGTCTCCTCCCCTGCAGTATCGTCTATCTTCACCGTACCAAATGTCAAGCTGCAGACAGAGAGCGGGGACAGCATACAGGTGTGTGCGCGCAGGAACAGCCAGGGGAAGGCTTCCTCTGGAGGCAAGCACTGACCTGCTGACAGGTACGCTCTCACTACCGTGTGTGTGTGTGTGTGTGTGTGTGTGTGTGTGTGTGTGTGTGTGTGTGTGTGTGTGTGTGTGTGTGTGTGTGTGTGTGTGTGTGTGTGTGTGTGTGTGTGTGTGTGTGTGTGTGTGTGTGCGTGCGTGCGTGCGTGCCGTGCCGTGCGTGCGAAAGTAATCGGGTTACTTTTATATTTTGATACTCAGATTAGGTTACTTATAATTGGTTTGTACATATAACTAGTTATTGTAACTAGTTTTAAAGTACCCCTCCCCACCCTGGTGATGATCTGATTGGCTGCACTGCTACAATGGATCACAGTTACGGTTTATTCTTTGGTCTTTTATCTGAAAATATCTGAAGTCTGATGTGTGGCATGAATTCATTTAGCCTTATCTACATCTGAGTTTAATGTTCTGTTTTTAAAGTCATCCTCACATTAAATATCCTACCCTGGGGAAAGTAGTGCATACTAAGCGAGCCTTGCATCATAGTTATCC
Organism: Gymnodraco acuticeps; assembly: GCF_902827175.1. Taxonomy (NCBI): domain Eukaryota; kingdom Metazoa; phylum Chordata; class Actinopteri; order Perciformes; family Bathydraconidae; genus Gymnodraco; species Gymnodraco acuticeps. The sequence continues at coordinate 694,902 of NW_022990145.1, forward strand.
ACATTGTGACCTTGAAACAGAAGAATGTGTTTCTGTTCTTTATTCAGGGCTCAGAGCACGCTGAAAAGACTTTAGCTGCTTGGATTATCCTGCATTTGGTGCTTCAACCATTTAGAGATTCTTATAAAGTGTGAGAACAAAAGAGTGTTTCTGACGCGGGCAGGAAGGATGCTCAGGCAGTAAGACTCAAGTCAAAACTGGAGAACATGTTATACTTTTCAACTTTAAAAAAGTAGTCAGGGTTTTTTCCAGGCGTTCTCTTTTTGAATAAAACATTCATATTCCTCTTTTGGTACATCGCAACCCACATAAACAGCATTTAACAATCAAGTTCCATTTCTGTCAAAATAAGGAAAATGTCCAACTCAGAAAGACATCAATAGGAATATACAAATGAGGTTTACTGACAGAATATGAGTCTTAGCCCTTAGCCGCTTGGTGCAGTTTGTTTGGGTCGGTGTGAACTAAACAACCAGACTCTGGCCCGCCTAAAGAGGTGGTCTCGGACGGACCGCTTGCTAGTGAACTCTGGAGCGGTTCATCGCTGGTGTGAACGCAGTCCGCACCAAAACATAGGAAGCGTAGTATTTACGTGTCACAAGAACGCAGGTGTCTTCAAAATCGTTAGCGAAAGAGTGAAGCAGAATGAAGTGTTGAACAGTGTTGTGTAAAGTAAAAACAACTATCAAACTAAAAACTATACATAAAAGTCAGCGGCGCCGGATTCATTTCAGAAGTGGGGGGGGGGCCAAAAAGTGCGTGTGTATGTGACATAGCCTGCTTGCCAACCCTCCCGATTTTCGCGGGAGACTCCCGTTGTCCTCCCGGGGTCATATTTATCCCGCATTTCTCCCGATTTCTGACTAAATCTGATTTGTTTCATTCTAACATAACGCACCAAATGTTACTGTTTCCACTCGGACTTCAATACAGCTACACCATTGTTTGGTTTCCATGGTAACGTGTCTCTTTAGTAGCGCGAGCAAATGAAAGTCTGAGATTGTCTTCAGGAGGAAGATAGTCAGAGAAAACAGAACAAGAATGGACAACTCAACCCTCTGCTCACTCCTTTCCTCTACATTAAACTACACAGACCAGCCCACACATATGACAGCGCAGTTGCTCATTCCATCTCTTCTTTTTTCCTGCTACGCTCTTGTTTGACAAGCTGAATGTTGACTGGTCTTTGACTGAAGTAAGCTCTGTGAAAAGTTCCAGTTATTAACTCGGTATTTACAAAGCTGTCATCTCCACATTTGGAGAAAGTTACAAGCCGTTTGACAGCATCACATCTGCATATTTCACAGAAGGCTCGTTTAGTGGTTTTGCAAATAATTAACCACTCTCTGTTTTTGTACCATTCTGCATTGAAGTACCTTCTCTTTGCCCAAATAAGCTTTTATTTGCCCGTCACAATGTCCCGACAACAAACCTCCATGCAGTCGGAACCAGTCTGTTTCGGTTCAACGATGCCGGCGGCGGCGGTTTTGACAGCCTCTGCGGCCGCAGAGCTGCTGCTGGGGTTCATCTGGCTGCGCTGGTTCTATGTTTGAAGGACCAGGCTCCGGAGCTGGTTCTATGGTTGAAGGACCAGGCTCCGGAGTTGTGGATGTCAGGGATGTGACATTCAAGTTGTTGAATTTCAGCTTAGTTTGACTGTATTTTGTTTTCTTAGGCGCCGGTTCTTCTGACATGTTTGCAAGTTTATCTATCTAGGTTAACGGCTGACACACACTGAACAACGTAACACATAACGTAAACAACGTAACAAATAAACACATCTAAGCTTTGTTATTGGTTGTAATGTCCATGGATACATTTGAATGGTGTGACAATGTCCTATTTGATTGGATTAAAATGTACATATTCTTCCTGTTATGTCTGCCTGCTGTATTACCTAATGCAAAGTGACCTGCTGCTCCATCGAAATCAGTCGCATTGACCCGAAGACATATTTTGAGTGGTATACACTGTTGGAAAGAGGAGATTCCGAGCTTTCTGATATCGGGATTGTTTTTGTACTATATTAAGCAAAATATGTCACATTATATAATGACTGTCACCGAGTCATCATTTTGAGAAAAAGGCCTTAAAGTTTCCTCTTCTCTGGATCGATCTGATTGATTATTAGCGGAGCAAATGATCAAAATAGTACGGAGAGAAGATATTTTCGTTTGGATTACTGGTCTGGGGGAAGCTCGCGAGTGTGTGTGTATACCAAGCGGCAGACTCTGGGGAACAGCCGGGACGCCAATACGGAAGTGCCACACACTGCAGTTCATACATAGGCCGCTAGGGACTGGCTGCAGAAAGGAGCAATTTCCATAGACCCCCCCATGTTAAAATGCCCAACTTTACAGCAGAAAAAAACATGTTTCTACCCATGGATGCAATAAATATTATTATCGATATAGTTAGATTCCACCTTCATGATTATGAATCTGTGAGTGAATTGTTTTCTAACACGACCCTTTTATTTATATTAGGTCTTAAAGTTTTTGCATAAATTAGGGCGTGGTCACTTTGATGGACACGTACATGCCTCACTGTCAGCTAACAGCAACTTGTCCACTCTGCTAGGCTACAACCATAGAGGCTACAACGTTAGTTAGTCATAGTACTGTACTTGTATTATGTTCATCCTGCAGATGGAAAACATCTATACAAACACACGCACACACACACGTAACGGGAACCTCTCTCTTTTTCGCGCTGTATGATAGATCATACCTTCTCACAGGTCCGCCTCCCTTACTGTGTCTCAAGCAGGTATATTTGTTCCTTGCTCACATTTGACTCATTGACACAATGAGCAGGCGATCGATTAGGCGATTTTCTGTACGAGGGGCTCTGGACACATTTTTGAACCAGATGAAGAGGAGATTGAACCAGATGAAGAGGAGATAGGGAATATTGTTACAAATACCAGACAATTAAAATGTCGTGCTGTGCGCTTGAATGTACTAACAGAACTTCCAAGAAGTCTAAAATGATAATATTATACATGTTAACCCCGTTCGCAGGTGTTTGTGTGCTTGGTAGCTTAGCTTGTTACTTATTAGCCAGCTAAGGACGTAACCCTTTATGCATACATATACATTTTAGTTTATGATTCAGCCTTGGGTAAGACTGTTATAGTCTATGGCTATGACGCCCATAATGCTAAACGGGAGCAAATGTTAATAGGGGACCCAATTATCCCAGTGGTGGCTAACGGAGCCGCAGGGGGCTAGCTCCAGCCGGCGTCCCGGAGCTAGCCCACTGCGGCTCCGTTAGGTCCGGGCGGTGGAGTCCGTCTTTTCTCAACGTGTGAAAGACAAGCATTAAGAATAACAAAATATAGCTAATTCTCTTGCAGATTGTCTCATTTGATTATGAATGTAACGTTTATATAGGGGAACTACACTGTTAGCAGTAACTTGGTATGCATGTATTTCATGTTAGCTTAGCTTCTTAGCCTGAGCTAGCTCTGTTTACTTCCAGTTCGGAGGCAGCAGGTCCCGCCTCGGCTCCGCCTCTTTGCCCTTATTGGAGCAGGCGGGATTAGACTCTGACGTCACAGTCGAGCCGTTAGTGGCCGACTCCGCCTACTAAGGGCTTCACGGCAACTCTGCAGAATCCTATGGGTGACGTCACGGACACTACGTCTATTTATATATACAGTCTATGGTGTATACGTGTGTGTGTTTGTGTATTTTTGCGTTTGTTTCCCGGGGAAAACCCTCACGAGAAACACCGGCTGTTGTTATGTCTGCTGTGACGTCAAGTTACTCCGTTCTCCTCTTGTAATTATGCCGTTACAAGATTCAAAGTTGTATTTATCATCTGAATTTGCCGAAACAAGTTTAATATTCTGAAAGCCAAGACTTTGTTTAATTGAAATCAGATGAAAACAAACTGTAACGGACCCTGCGGTGTTATCTATGATTACTATGCCTTACATTCATAATTGCAGCCGGAGGGAGGGGGAGCGGCGCTGTGGAAGAGCAGAGTGGCGAGTGAGAGGCGAGCTGTGTTCTTCCCTTTACAAGCTTCAAAAATGCCTGTAGCTAATGAGATTGAATATAACAATCAAAAATAAAAAAATATACACAGCTAGATCAGATCGCGTTTTAGATGCGACTTTAGAGTAGAGGGGAATTATTGAAACGGGATGTGTACAGTGTTCCGCGGCATCCGCTGCTGCGAAAATGTGGGGCAGGGCCGTAAAGTGGGGGGGCCAATGGCCCCCTGGCCCCCCCACTTCCGGCGCCCTTGATAAAAGTCAGAGCCACCTGCCGTCGGTGAAACCCCCTCCTTACTGCAGAACGTCTCATTATATGTGTTGTTGTTTTTTATCGCACATTGTCTGATTATATAATCATATGCGCCGTTGCTGTTGATATGCTCTCCAGATTAACAACAGCAAACATAACCTGCCGATGCTCCATGGCTCCGGTAGAAATGGCCGGGATTTGCGTTTTTACCCCCTTAATGTCTGACCAATGGTTGAACAGCATTTCCGAGCACATGACTTGTGTTTAAAGTTTATAGTCCGTTTGAACGCAAACCAAACCTTCTGAAAAATGAAACAATGTAACAAACTGTCATCTGGTGCGCACCAGAGCAGCGGACTATTAGGTGTGAATGCGACCTTACTCTACTATAGGATTGAATCGTTTTGTGGCAGGCAATCTGGCCTATAACATGTTTTAATGTGTATACAAAGATTTGATGTGTTTATGTATCTCAACTTTTATTTTATTAAAACTTTAGCATTATTATCATCCCATTTTCTATTTATTGATTTGTTCCCGGTCTTCCCAAATATAGAGTAGCAATCCTCACTAAGGAAATTGTACTTTTTTTCGTACAGCCTTTCCTTTAGTTAACATATTGTTGTAGCTAATGTGCTGACACAAGTTGTATGTACGTTTACTGTCAGTATGTAGATGTGTTGGAAGATTGGAAAGCCCATGAAACAGTGATGCAGCACCAGAGAACAGAGCGGACATTTTAAAGTTAGCAGTTTAGTTCATCACACTGACAACTCTCTCAACACTTATTGCCCCCCCATCCCAGCCCCACCCCAGCCTTTGTGTCACTGACGCCATGAGATGTGTGTGTGTGCACTGAGGCAGAGAATGCAGTAATAGATGGAGGAATGGCTTTGAGTGGGAGAGGAGGGTGTCCCTTTCTTTAGAGACGGGCTCTCTTTCACCCCTCAGATAAAGCTGCACTATTTGCATGTAATAAGAGGAGCAGAGGCCAGGCAGGGGATAATGCCATCCTAATGATGGACTCTGGATAGAGAGCACTGAGGACCAGATTATATCTGAAATTACTGACAGGTGCAAAGACACACTGAACACATCAAGATCTGCAGCTTTTATCTCAGAGTGTTTCCTAGTCTACAACTTGTGCAAACTTCTTCAAATCAGGGAGTAGCTTCAGTCAAAACACCCCGGATTTAATATTCCAGGTGTGTGTGTGTGTGTGTGTGTGTGTGTGTGTGTGTGTGTGTGTGTGTGTGTGTGTGTGTGTGTGTGTGTGTGTGTGTGTGTGTGTGTGTGTGTGTGTGTGTGTGTGTGTGTGTGTGTGTGTGTGTGTGTGTGTGTGTGTGTGTGTGTGTGTGTGTGTGTGTGTGTGTGTGTGTGTGTGTGTGTGTGTGCAGGGTGGAAGTCACCCCACTGAGAGAGCTGTGTCCTCTCAGCTGCTGCATTTACATTGAAATCAGCCTCTTTGTCCGGGCTCGTCCTAAAGCCTGGGAGAGCTGCACTGATAGCAGCCTAATCCCTCTGCACACATTCACATTAATACACTGACACATTACAGCAACACATGCACACAGCCATTCATAACATAACTCATGCACATATCTGAGTATTTATAGTTTCAATGAGTCAAAACATTAAATTAAAAAAAATATTACAAAATGCACAATATTGATTGTATTCCTTAAAGCTGTTAACATGGTCGTTAGTACGGAAGGAGCTAGAAGGACCCACATATCAATGGAAGCATAGCAATGACATAGCAGCTGATGTATAACAGTAGTCGTTATGCAACCGTTGCTTCTGTTGTTGGAGTCAGTGTTGACTTTTTCCATATTTAACAAAGTCCACAACCTGCTAACTTAAAGTAAGCACTATGAGTGCATAATCATAACTCTCAAAACATTTCATAATTCATTAGTTGCAAAAACATTAATGTCAGAAAAAAAGGGGAAAAATGCTTCACTAGGGGTAGACATTTTGTTTTAATTTGTTATTTTGTGAGTGCACTTTCTCCCATACAGCATATGACCAAATGCAGTACTGACATGCCATCACCTTGCATTAGTAGTACTTTTCTACTACGCAGGAAAATGGGAACATATTATGAACCATTCATGTTGTTGCTTACCTGCAGCTTAATAGTGCTAATGCAGTAAAACACGGTCAAACCATGTGATAGTATACACCGGAAAGTAGTATTTTCCTTAGATTTCAGAATCAAAATGTGTTTATTCATTTAGAGTGTGACAGAGACGGAAGAAATAGAACACTATTAGATAGAAGGCACGTGCATAATATTTCTATATTAAACAAAAACAAAAAACATATATACAATATATTCAATTTACAGAAGTATACATTCAGGTAGATAAGTTAGTAGCAGCAGTATTTATAAAATAAAACAAGTGTCACATGGAGAATGACGTGTGGTAGATAACAGGACTTAAAGTGTATTTTAATATGAGACTGCAAAATATATTGAGCAACTCATTTAACAACTACATTTGTACATGCTACATTGAAATACCTTTAACATTAAACCATTCTTTCAATTCCTTCTTTCACTAAACCGGCTTTTCTGGTTTAGTGAAATCAGAGTAAAAAGAGGTGAGGGAAGGGTACTAGGGGAAGGGTAGAGGGAGGGGGGATAAAGGAGAGCTGGAGGGAGCAGGACAGGGTTTCTTTTTGTTGAGGCAGCGTTGTATTATTTATAGGAGGTGGTGGAGGCAGGCCGCTTCAGAGGAACAGAGCAAAGAAGGCGAGCAGCCCCTTCTCTTTGTGGGGAGATTGTCACGGTGTGTGAAGCAGGTAGGACCCAAATGCAGATTAAAGTGCAAATTCCTTTATTTCAAGGCTAGGTGAACAACAAAGACAAAACAGAACACTCACCGACGAACTAGTCATGACAAAAGACAAACCGACAAAGACAGACAGAAAAACCAGAACTTAAATACACACAAGACTAATCACAGAAACAAGACACAGGTGAGGAGGGAGGAGAAAACACAGGGGCACCAGGTGAACACAATCGGGTAATCAGACACACCAGGGAAACTAACGACAGGGAACCACAGACAAATCCAAACAAGACACAACGCAGACAGAAACAGGCAAGACAGGAAGTGAAGACCTTTCAAAATAAAACATGAAACAAGACAAGACAAAACACCATAAAGACAGATCGTGACAGAGAATCCCAGTGGGCAGGCTTTGTGCTGGCTGGATGGCTGCCTTTAGGAGGTTGAGAGTGAAGGCCGGCTGACTCCCTCAGCCATACTGCAGCACCACAATGTGTGTCAGCGCTGTGGCCACGGCTAGAGAAAGGACGGGGGAGTGACAGAGGACGGGGACAGAGTGGGAGTGTTTGATTTTGGCAGGAGGGGAAAAGAAGTGGTGAGAAAAGAGATAGAAGGAGTGGTCTGAAAAACATGGAGGGAAAGGGGAAAGAGTCAGGTCTGCTTTACAGTACTGCATTGATCCATGTTTATTCATGATTCTGCATTATTCACAAGATTAGCTGATGCAACTCGGTGCTGAGGGGAGGCAATGCCCCCCCCCCATCAATCCTCTCAGTGACCACACAGTTCAACTGCGAGTCCCAACAACAAGTGTGAGCCAGCTGCCCTGTCTCTGAGCCTCAGCGCTCTCACTCCAGGCAGAGTGTGTGAAGAATGGGACGCAGTGTGCTCACAGTCAGAATGCATAACGCATCAAACATTCATCCAATCAGGGAGCAAAAAGCAACATTACAGACGGGAAATCAACAGCGCCTCCATCCAAACAGCTAGCCGTTACACACATGTATTTTGAAAAGAAGGTCTTCAAAAGGATAAAACCATTGTTACAGACATACAAAAAGGTCGATATTTGCGTAATATAGTCATCCCTGCTTGTTCCTTTATTTTTGTAAGATCTTCAAGCTTTAGTAATGATTAAACAAATAACATTTTCAACACATACATTCCTATGTGAGATGTAAAGGGGTTTTTCATAGCAATGACACAACAGATATAATGCTGTGCGGAGTCCTAAGCCTCTTTCAGCACTTTGTTTTGGTTCAGTGTTCCCACTCTCATCTCCCTGCTTTCAGAGAAGAAGCTTTCATTATGTACACTACCTGTTAATAAGGGACTTAGATAGGTATTGATAGTAAAGGATTCATCTGGTGACAATAAACACAACTCCAAAACAAGCTGCTGTTGCTCTGTGTCTGCGGCGTAAATGGTCAATAGTTTGCACAGCACCTTTTAATATAATATATCAGTGTGTGACTCCACTAGCTGGTCATTTGCAATGGTACCACTGAGTGAGATAACCCATGCTAAAAGATGCAGATAGTAATACAAATCCATCTCTATCACCTCACAACCTGCGCTTTATAAATAGCGAAGCTACCATCAATAGCATATTTCATTTACTCGACCCAGATGCTGTCAATGCACCATGTTCCATAGAAGCTGAACCTGCTGCTTGGTGTTGGGCTTCACACACAGCAGCAGCCTTTCGTCAGTGTGTGTGTGTGTGTGTGTGTGTGTGTGTGTGTGTGTGTGTGTGTGTGTGTGTGTGTGTGTGTGTGTGTGTGTGTGTGTGTGTGTGTGTGTGTGTGTGTGTGTGTGTGTGTGTGTGTGTGTGTGTGTGTGTGTGTGTGTGTGTGTGTGTGTGTGTATGTGTGTGCAGTCAGCCATCACAGGTCGACGACAGTACAGCACTGTGTCACTTTGAAGATAACAGCTGCAGGCAGAGCTCCACTGTAGTGTCCGGAATGTAGCCGTGCCAGCCATTTATCTACACACACTCACACACACACACACACACACACACACACACACACACACATTCACACTCGCCTTAGGTGTCATCCGAGTGACCATGCAGCAAACCTTCATAGCTATGCAGACATTTCTCTTGAAGGTAAAAGCACTATTTCCCCCCTGGTGTGTTTCTACCCCGGTGTCTTTCTACTTAAGCCATCAGTTTCCAAAATGTACAAAGTCAACAGGACAGTGGAGAATCTCTTTGGCTCTGTAGCGGGAAGAAATAGATTTGTACGGTCCATAAAACGACCTGTCAGAAAGTTTCTCTAGGTAGAGGACAAAGTGATTTAAAGTACATCCCCGCTGTGAGCCGGAGGGGGGGGGGGCGATAGGATGTGGGGGGGGGGGGGGGAGGATAACCGCAGGCATAGCCTTAAGAAAGGGAGAGCCTTCAGTCAAATCCGCCAGTTCTCCTCCCCCGGTAGCTTTCATAACGTGACGCAGTCAGTGCCTGCCCGTTATATGGGCTTTCAGTTCATCGTATCCTCACGGAACATTATGAAGGCAGTAGATGACACAGGCTCTCATTAAACCTTGTGCTTGAAATGTGGACGTGCACAGAGGCTTCAGTTAGGGGTCATAACATGCTGAATATTTTCTTATATGAAGAGATATGCATGTTGCATGTGCATCTTGTAATATGAACTTCTCATAAGGCTGCATGGAGTTCAGATGAAGATGCGTTGCCAGGCTCCGTGCTTTCATCTTTACTTCTTATCATTCTCTCTTCACTCCCTTCCTGAATCATCATGCAGTATCTGTCATTTGCCAACACTCACTACACTCACTGCTCCCCCCCCCCCAGTCCAGAGCTGGTCCAATCAGATTGTAATAACCAGGAACACTGGAGAGGTTAGCCCCAGTGCGGTTCCATGTAAGTGGATCAGAGCAGAACAGTGGTGGAATGTAAATAAGTACAGTACTTTAGTTCTATTTTGACATAGTGGTACTTTACTTAAGTATTTATATTCTTTGTTATATTCTATGTTATATATACGTCTACTCCACTAAATGAAATTAACACTCATAGTCACTTTGTACATAGAAAAGCCCATGATAAAATATAGTACTGTACTAATAATATACCCGGTATTTTAATAGTAATTATATACAGTATTATATACTATTAGTAGTATTTTAGTAAATTGTCATAAAATAGGCCCCATTGAAAAACTACGAATACATTTAAATGCCACATATATTTGTTAGTTTTAAAAACGTGATGTACATATTATATATAACTCTGTGAAAAGAGCTATTCTGCATACTGAGTAGATTTTCCAATAATACTTATTATAAACTACTGTATTTTTAAGATTTTTTATTTCGAGTTTTTACTTAAATCTGAGTATTTTAAGACGAAAGTATTTCTACTTTTACTTAACTGATGAATCTGAGTACTTATTTCAACACAGACACTTCATCAGCTCTTATTACATACTTTTTTGTCATCATAATAATAATCATCATCATCATCCTCAGCATCAGCGTCATCACAGAGTGTGTAGTTGAGCAGATGTGTGTGAGTGTGTGTTGCTGCGTGCTGCTGCGCTGCTTATCTCCATCAGAGTCTGTTGAGGTCTAATTATCCTCCAGCCAATTTCAGATCTTTTTTTTCCTTGAAAATGAATTTATGCATGTTGGGTCGGGGCAGGTTTTCCACATGTCTTGGTGGGGGTAGTAGCTCTACTATCAGCATTAGAGGAGGGGCTTCTGTAGCAGCAGTACAGCTAACTGCTGGTGGGGACTTTTGGAGCAAACATAGAAAAACACAAAAAGGCTGCTAGAAGCTGAAAGTGATATCGTACAATACTGAAGGGTTATTGAAGGCTTGGTCAAAGGAACACACACTGTTGTAGATTACAGAACGCAACACAGAGGAGTGTTCAGGCTGGATGTGACTGTGTGTTCTGCTGAACTGTTCTCAGGTCTGCAAACCTACCTGACTCACAGGCTGGTCAGAGACATGTGTGCCTGGAGAGAAACAAAGTGCTCCAAAACAAAGCAGAGACCTTACCTTAGCTGCCTGGAGTGAGCTGGCTGTGACCGACTTCAATGATTACTTACATAAAAACATTGTGATATCAAGATGAGCATCAAGTCTAACTTTTAAATAATGAATGTATTAACTTGGACTGTTCAAAATAATAACTTGTTAAAAAAAATCCAAACACAAATGACTCTCCGATTGTGCTTACATTATGATAGCAGAGAGAGATGCTAGAGCACAGTCAACACAGTGACCCCATGACTGTGGCTTTGTCCATGATGTTGCTTTGTGTCAGAACATTCTCCAGCTTCGTGCCAATCATTCAGAAATCTTCTAAACTAAGCTGGCATGTTATTTTAAAGAAACCTAGTTTTTCTCTTCCTAGTTTCTCTGCAGTTGTTTACACCACACAGGTTTTATCTTCCCCCTAGATATAAGTAAATACCAGTATTTTAAACGAGTGATTAATCAGGATGAATTTACAGATTATTAATGTTATTAGCACAAATACATTTTTTAAATTGTATTTTCCATATGACTGCATAGTGATTTTAGTGTCATCTGGATTGGACGGACTACAGTCATTGCAGACGGAGCGATAACGTCTACATGTGTAGAAGTGCTTCACTTTCTGTGTGAAGATGATTGACAGGTCAGGGGATTGGATGTGATGAGGCTTGCTCTGTAAGACGGTCAGAAGAGAGGCAGACGTATGCAAGGCTAACAGAAGTGATGGGAAGGTGTATAAGAGGAGGAGGAGGAGGAGGAGGAGGAGGAGGAGGAGGAGGAGGAGGAGGAGGAGGAGGAGGAGGAGGAGGAGGAGGAGGAGGAGGAGGAGGAGGAGGAGGAGGACGGAGGGATGTGGTACACACTAGAAACTTGTCTTAGTTGTTGTCAGGTCCGAGTCTGAGAGGAAAAGTGAGAAGATGAGAGGACAAAGCCAGGGGGAAGGAGGACGGGGGAGAAGCCGGACAAAGGAGGAGGAATGAAGACAAAACAGAAAGTAGATCAGGCTGAAGGAGGAGAAAAGAGGTGAAGGACAGAATGGGAGGAGGAGGAGTCCTGCAGGAGGAGCACGATTGATTTCATGTATAGTCTGTTGATCAGTGGCTGACACGTAGGAGGAGATCTGACTCCATTATCATGAGTCTATAGTCACAGTCATGCTCTCCTTTCATTCCCTCAGCACTCCATCTCCCACCTGTCTGAAGGGGAGTATTGCTTTATTCTCCATATCTCTGGTGCTGTAACCTTCCTCCATAAAGTCACTCTGAAGGAAACACCCTCAGTTGCTCTCTGCTCTCTGTCAAATGCACACGTTTACCCTTGTGAGGAGAACTTTAAACAGATAGAAGATACAGTGACAGCAGTCAGGATGCTGCCTCCAAATAGCTGTAAACAAATCTCAACAATGGGGGCTGTTTCCAGACAGAGTGCTGTACCGCTTTCACTCTCTCCAGAACCCAGTTCCCCCCCTCTCTTCTTATGTTCTCTACCATATGGCTCTCCCTAATGAGCATTGCACATGTATCTCCTTCCTTTTTTGCTCCTCCAAAAAGAAAACAAAAAGAATGTCTTTCTTCTGTGGTGCAGCCAACAGCAGCAGACCTGGAGCTTCTTGTCTCCGCTGAGAGAATTAGTGGCAAATAAAGTATGCTAATGAGTTGAACTCTGTGATTAAAAGCACTGTGGGATAATGAGTCAAGCTCACATCAATACAAGAAGGATGGTTCAAATGTCTATGGGCTGTAAGCATGTTGCTTCCTCCCTGCCTGATAACCCAGTCCTGTTTTGTGAGCAAAGATGATTCAGTTATAGAGCACAGCAGGGAGGTCACACACAGGCTCTTTTCAGATACAGTTCTTCCTATCAAGCCAAGGGACATGCTCCAAAATCTGATTGGAGATAAGCTATACTTTTAGCATAGATAAGACCTCGCACATGAATGAGAAGTAAATAAAAAGAAATAATAGTAGTAAATACAGATAAACAAATGAGCAGTAGAAGATAAACAAAATACAAAAAACTGTGAACATGTATGTCAATAATGAGGATAAATATCTATAGAGTATTGAATAGAAGACAGTGTACATTATGCTTGTCCAGCCTATCAATCTCCCAACATGTATACATGAATAGAAGACACAGTTGACATGTGAGTTACTGCAGGTCACATGGCACAACAGTAGCATGAGGACAGATCTTCTTACTGAGCACTTTCCACCATGACTGCAGACAGCATTGCAGAGATGTGATCTACAGCAGAAATGACTTCACTTTTATTTCATTACTAATCTGAAAGCCTGTTCAACCCAGTCAGCGACTCCAAGGAATCCTTTGACGCTTTCAAATAGCATTCCATTCAAAACAATCTGCTGACCAATTCCATATAGTTCTGCATGCCTGAAACAGAGATCTGAAGTTGACCAGTCCCTGCTCCTTTATGACTCTCAACACAGTCTGAGGTTTGATACAAGATTTTAGAAATGCAAAGACAAAGTCACGTGCTTGCTTTCTCACCATGTCAATGATTTCATTTGTTTGTAGCCTTTATTTATCCCATAAATCCCATTGAGATCAACGATCTCTTTTACAAGGGAGACCTGCCGCACATTGGTTACACATGTAACAGAAAACAAAGAGGACACATACAACTTAATGACAGGGGTACGGTTTACAAACCAGGAGTATCAAATATCATTTCATCCAGCTGTGCTTTAAAATGATGCAGGGGAACCAAAATGCTCATTTTTAATATGTTTTGCAGAGTGTTCCAAGCTAGAGGAGCTGCGCACATAAAAGCTTTAGTGCCTCAAACAGTCCTAGCACTTGGCACTTGTAATAAAAACACATCCTGGGATCTCAGGCAACAGCTACTTGAGACTCTCTGTGATATCAGTAAGGTGGTAGTTTACCCAGCATGGCTTTATAAATGAACGTGTACCAATGACTGAGCCTCCGTACAGTAAGTGATGGAAAACCTGCCTTGGCATACAGGGTACAGTGATGAGTAAGTGCTTTACAGTTAGTGACACATCTCAGTGCGCTGTGATAGGCGGCATCTACCTTCATCTCAGGCAAGGTAGATGTGGAAATCATCACTTATATAAGTTAAACAAACTCAAACTATGTCATGGAAGGCCAGTAGCACCAAACATACAGTAAGTGGCTCACATAAACATATCAACATGACTTTTAAGTTTGTTAAAATAATACTAAACACATTAGCAGCATATGAACCATATGATAATCTCCTGTATATCTTCCATACTGAGAGCCAACTTGTTCCTATGTAGGCCATATTACCATAGCCAGTAAACACTCACATTCTCACTTACCCTCACGTGCACAGATAAGAAAAAAGAAACGGTGTAATTGTAAAAGCACCTGCAAAGTAGAATGCATCCCTAACTGTTGCTAAGCATTAGTGTCTGGCTGCTCCTTATCCTTCACACGTATGTGAAGTAGGTCATACGCAGACATTCGGTGCAAGTGCGAAGAAGCAACATCTGCAGCTGCAAAAAGTCCTGGCTTATTTGTGCTGAAGTCTCATTAGTGCAACAGCTTTTTAGAAACAAGCTTTGAGTGTAAATAATAAAGCTTTCAATGGTTTGCAGTTTGTGGAACTACAGTATCTTATCGTTGTTAACCGAACCATTTCTTCTGAAGTTATGTTTCAGCACACACATTTGATCAGTGTTTCCATAACATCAAACACTACTTGACGAATCGTTTGTCTTGTGTGACATCACAGACCTGAACTGATCTCAGAATGTATGAACACTTTTTCCCTTGTCCCTCTCCTTTTTTCACTTGTTTCTGAACATGTATGCAGTACATTCCTGAAGCCCGGGGACAAGCTGAAGCATTTCTAACTCACATGGACATATCTTCTCCAAAGTGTTCAAGCTCATCTAACACTCACCTCTCCAGCTGCAGCACACAGCTGTTCTCAGGGAAGAAGCTCAGACAAACACCTGGGCTGCATCTCACTTCGGTTAAATGGATTCCTTGCGTCCCTCACTTGCGTCGTTTCCCTGCGACTAGTCCCTCCCACCCTTCACCGGAGGATGGTCTGGTAGTTCCTCGATTATCGCTCCTCCGTTATCGCTCCTCGATCCTCGGTCCTCGGGCACAAATAAGGCCACTGGGACGCTACTCAAGATGGTGCAGACAAATCAACTTCCGGTGACACCGAGACCGAGGAGCGAAGAAATGAAAAATAAGAGAAGTGAGAGAGTGGATCAAGACAACAAAATAAACTAGCTCATTAATTGAATAGTACATTTAGCAGCTAAACTAGGAGATATTTGCTCTGGAAGTGGTGAAGAACAAAAATGATAAAAGCAAAGTCAATATTATCATGTGGCAGGAAACATGACTTGCTGCGTTCTAATGTTCTGTGTCTGGCAGTGCTCGTGCATACTTTCTGTAATTATTTGGCTGCCTTTGTATTTCTTTAAGCACAAATCATGTCAATGTGGGCTGTAACGGAGACTCCTCACACAACCCCTCTCAAAACACTCATTCATCTTCTTATCTTCATCTTGTTCTTGTTCTTGGCAAACCAGCAAGAGGTGCTGGACTGGAGTTTGGAACAAAACTGGAGCATGCAAGAAAATAAAATTCCTTGTAATGCTCTGATGCCAAACTTTCATATTGGCTTTAGATCAAACTTTGACTGCATGCGACGCCACTCCAAATAAGGATGTATGGGCACACTAATGACATTTGGTATCGGCTTACAACCTAAACTCGAGAGATGAGTCATGTACTTATATCTGATCGTTTATTCTTGGTCATTCCACAATTTGATGGTTTCAGTGCAGACACACAAACATCCTGTATCATATACGCACATCAGATATCAGAGGATGAATGAACATGCAAAGTGATCGATGTTCCAAAAGACATTTAGAGAAATGGCCTTGCCTCGTCACTAAGTCTACAAGATGTGGTTTTCCTTCATACCCTAGGGATTCTCGATGTACCATAGTAATACACAATTCCCCATAGAAATCTGATTAAGAAGCCAATCGGAAGGGTGCAGTGTGGACAGTGGAGCTTTGTCCATTGAACATGAGGAGGAGGGAAGCCTGTGAGTTCACGTGTGTGGGCCGCATCACGCAGTAGAAGTGCAGTGTGTATATGTCTGCCAATGAAAGCATCTGTACTGCTTGCATTAATGTCATTCTGAGGGTAAAGGCCTTTCGTGGGCCCTAGACTCAACATACTGATGCTCTCAATATGTTCAGGGCCTTCAGGCTGTGGGGAAGACTTGTGAAGTTTGCCCTGAAGGTTTGTGATGAGGTCACAAAGTCATCGAAAATGAAAAGGGTACAGGTTCTGCAAATGTCTTCATTATTTGATGATAAGATCATGATATTGTGATCATAGTTTGACCTGATTGAGTTTCATACGACTGAAGAGATGTACAATCTTCATATTGAATTTGGTTTATCCTCAGGGGAGCGTTCTGGTACTTGTTGAATTCCATGGTAATCCGTCTATTTGATCCTGTCAGTCACTGTTTACAAGGGAGATGTTCCAGCCGTGTTAAAGGGATTATGCTCAAGAAGGGAACCATAGATAAATATGGACAGCAAATGTTATGACAATGTAAATGTTAGTATTTGAAAGTCTGTATCCAAGACAAAAGGACTATTTCAGTAAGTTCATTGATGCAATTTGTTATTTGTTTGTTATAGGCAGCTGTTGGCACTGGGTGATTTGGGCACTCGGTGTAAATGTTTATATTGGAGACAGGTGGTGAACATGCACTTATATAGTAGTATATCTTAAATTGACTAAAGCATTGGATGGATGGGCAGATGGACCAATCCAATGACCAATGTCATGGTTCAATTGGTTCTTTCAGACAGTTCAGCAGTTGAGGAAGTTTTCTCCAAGATTTCATAGAACTTCTACTGTCTGATTTGTTTTATTGTACATTTGATAAAAGCCTTGGAATGGTTCTAAAGGTGAACTGTAATTCTAATCAGATATAACTCTGTATGTCGATTATCCTGAGTTGGATAGGGACTTTCCCACGGTGGTCTGAATGTGTGTCCCCAATAATACAACATCTGAATTTAACATTTAAAAAACAAAAATGAATACTTATTTGCTAGGAAATGAAACAGCTTTTAGCATTAAACTTTCCATATTTAATCCAAAAGAGTGGAGGCATTCTTCAGCGCCTCTGACTACTGGCTGCAGGATGAGGGTCTTGTGACTGTACTGTACCAGATCCGTTTTCCCAGCATTCATCAGCGAGCCCAGGCATGAAATCAGCAGGAGACTGACTGTATCTGAATTGGACATGAGTCACAAATGATACACTCTGCATGAGTCTGCATGTTAACAGCACACTGCAGCCCTGTATGAGTGGCCTGAAAACACTGGGCCCAGTATGCAGCCCACTGCAGGGAGGAGGGCGGCAAGAAGGGGATGTGAAGGAGGGGAGGGGACTGCTTCCCCTGGATTCTGTTGTGAAGGTGTGTCCAGTTGACCGGTGTACCATGCTGATTCTACCTGCAAGAACGAATGGCCCTCAATGGTTGATGTCAGGAAGACGTGTGCCTGCACTGAAGAAACTGAACCTTTAATTAAATGTGTCAATGGATTTCACATAACAATATTAGGTTAGTTGAAAGCAATAATGTGAAGTTGAACCTAATCATTTTTTTACCTAATAAGTTAACGCTTTTTCAGTGAGATTGACCCGGGCTCTCTGTTTGACCCTCCTGTCGTCTTCGGTTCAATCTGGCCGATTTACTGCTTTCATCAATCAAAGTATTGTGTTTTACATTTGATTGCTTCAAGACCATGATATCCTCCACAGCAGGCATTTGAAAATATTAAATTGCTGATCACCACTTTCATTGAATTTGGAGTGGTTTAGTGAACTTTGTGACACCTACAGTATGGTGTTCCCGCTCAAAAATGACCGCCATATAATGAATGGGTAACCCTAGATTATGTTAATCCATCAGATAGAACACAACCAAATCAAAAACCATGTTCATTTTGGAATACATTTTCAGTGTCTATTCTTATATGAAAAGTTAATAACATTTGGGGATGATTAATGTTCTTTGTGTTAAAACAGATGTTCATATTAGACTGGGAGCACTAAAGTAAGGGGGAGAAACAAACACGACAGGAGGGTTCAAATGTTGCACAGATATCACGCTTATTTTTGAAATTTCCGCAGAATAAAACATGAAATGCATGTTTCCTAATTTGCAAGAGGAATTGATTAGGTTTCGTTGTCAATAACCGTAGTAATTCTGATATTCCATGACCACTTTCTTCCTAAGATGACATTCATTGGTTTCCTTTTTTGTTTTGTTTCCACCGACCCACATATACACTGTGGTGTTTACTGACGTGCTGTACAGCCAATTCATTTCAGGTCAGTGATGGATCAATAGAGCGGACATTGTGTCACTGATTGTGTTCAGGTCTCAATCAGTTAGGATAGTTGGATTGAGTTTGTCGCCCATCCTTAAAGCAGGGCGTTACACTCCAAACAACTGGCCTTGTTTATTCTGGATATGTTGGCCTTTTCTAGTGAGTACATGAACAACATGAACACGAAGAAGAAAAAGAGAAACAGGTACTACACTGCCAAGATGTAATCTTCTTTCTGTCAGCCCTCACTATATCTTATCTAATATAGTTGGGCTTTTTGCGAGGTTTGGTATCCCAAGGCATTCCATTTGTATTGCACAATTCTGCAGTGCATGATGTCCGTCCTGTGCCAATGAGGAGCGCTGTGTTCTTAGGAAAGCAGAAAGAAAGGGAGTGGAGGTCAGTCGTGGGTGAGTGAGTCTCAAACCGTAATGCACAATCCAATAGTGGTCATTTTGAACCTTAACCTGCTTTATTCAATTCAATTCAAAACCTTTATTTATCCAGGTAAAATCCCATTGAGATCAATGATCTCTTTTTCAAGGGAGACCTGCAGCAGTAGGTTCCACAAGAAGACATAAAAACATAAACAATAGAACAACAAAAGGACATCATTTAGTGCCTAACTATAACTTAGTTTCCATGCACAGAAGTGTAGAGACACTGTCTCCGCACTTAATCTTGTGTTTTGCAGAATCGTTCAAAAGCTATGCTCTGTCGGGGAAAGGGTTGCTTTCTACTCATCTTTTGTCATCTACAAAAATACATTTAAAGTGTCCCGATTTTACACAAAAACATGTGGTATAAATAGATAGAAGACAGAAATACTACTGCATCCAGCGCTGGCTCCATATCAATCCTGCTTATAGTCGCTTGTTGTTTACTCCTGATCATTTCTACACTCTCATAGAGCCCTTTCTGATCAGATGAGTTTAGCTAAAGTTGGTGGGGCTTGTGTTTGTTCGGAGTTTGTTCAGCTTGCAAACCTTCTGAAAAACTGTTCTCCACAGATCAGAGGCGTATCGGCGCCA
Organism: Gymnodraco acuticeps; assembly: GCF_902827175.1. NCBI lineage: Eukaryota > Metazoa > Chordata > Actinopteri > Perciformes > Bathydraconidae > Gymnodraco > Gymnodraco acuticeps. The sequence continues at coordinate 714,409 of NW_022990145.1, forward strand.
CGTCATGTTTATGTCGCTGCTTTCCCAGGAACACCAGCGTGTATCTCCCTCTCAATAACAACAATGGCAGAATTACGTCAAAGCTGTGTTTATGTTGCTCTTATACTTATGAAGCTAGATTCAATTCTAAGCAAGACTTTACCAACAACTTACATGTTTGTAGCCAAAAGTGGAAACGTTCAAAACTGGCAATTGAAAAGCAGTCCCGAGACAGCCCTGCCACTGCTTGCGCAGCATAAATAATATGACATTGTTATAATCTCAATCCGAAGTTCTAGTTACAGAATTAGGATTTTTCATCTGCAGGTCAAAACACCACAAAAGGTCGGTGAAACAATGTCGGTACATTGGGTAACTTGCAGTGGTATAAAGAAACTAAGTACAGTTCAGAGGTAAATGGTGTACTTTTCCTCCACTACATGTATTTAATACCTTTAGTTACTTTACAGATGTGGATGAATGATGTGAAATATAATCAAGTGTTGAATCAGACTTTAGTTCCACCTGGAGTAAATCCACCAGCTACCCTGCAGTATACAAAGCCATTCAAACTAGCTGCACCTTCACCAGCTTTGAGAACACTTTCATGATC